>NC_057713.1:57469716-57504551 GCF_004010195.1 Chiloscyllium plagiosum | reverse complement strand
CTACAGGACGAGCAGCGGGCTGGTAAGGGAACGTGGAAGCTGAACACAAAGCTGTTGACCCCGGTAAACATTGAGGAGCTCAAGAGGGACTACGCAGGTTGGAGAACCGTGAAGCCCCTCTTTGAGTCCCCAGCGGACTGGTAGGAAACAGTAAAAGGGAACATCAAGAGGTTCTTCATCCTCAAAGGTGTTCAGGAGGCAAGAGAGAAGCGGGGAAAACTGTCCTAGCTCAGGAAAGTATGCAGAAACTGCTCCTGCTACAGACGATGGGGGTCGATGTCACTGAGGACCTCAAGGAGGTGAAGGGCCAGCAAGCCTCGCTCTTTGACTCGGAGGCCTCCAAGATAATCTTCCGGTCCAGGGTCCGCTCGGTGGAGCAGGACGAGATGTGCTCACGGTTCTTCTTCCAGAAGGTGCACAAAGAGAGCTCTGTGCTCAGCAGCCTGAAGGCAGAAGATGGCTTGATAACGTCATGAGGATCAGTAAATCCTTCTATGCCAGTCTGAATGATGCGAAACCTACCAACAGCGTGGCCTCCCTGTCGTTCCTGTCCTCTATCACGGAGGTCTTAGACGACAGAACACGCGAGAGGCTGGACCAGCCGCTATCTCTGGACGAGCTGACCAAGGCCCTCGAGTCCTTCGAAAAGAATAAAACTCCTGGAAGCGACGGCTTACTGGTCGAGCTCTATTCTGTGGGACTTGATTGGCTAGGACCTGCTGGAGGTGTATGTCAGTATGCTTCGGGCAGGTACCATGAGTGAATCCATGAGGAAAGGCATCATCACCTTCATCTGCAAGCGGAAGGGGGAGAGGGAGGAACTCAAATATTGGAGACCAATCTCACTATTGAATGCGGATTACAAAATTCTGTCAAAGGTAATCGCCAACCGGGTCAGGTCTGCTCTGGGGTCGGTGATTCACCCTGATCAAACCTGTGCTGTACCCGGCAGAAAGATCGCTGAGAGTCTCGCACTCCTCAGGGATACGATCGCCTACGTGCAGGACAGAGGGTTGGACACCTGCCTGATCAGCCTGGACCAGGAGAAAGTCTTTGAGAGAAAGTGAGGGTTGCAGATGCTGGAGATCAGAGCTGAAAATGTGTTGCTGGAAAAGCGCAGCAGGTCAGGCAGCATCTAAGGAACAGGAGAATCGATGTTTCGGGCATAAGAAGATCAGACCCCACCCCCCTGCCACTTTTGTGTGTAAGTTTTCTATGCAAGGAATTGGGCATTTATCCAGCTGTGAAAAGCAGTTTACCATTTGTTTGAAATCTGCACAAAGGTGAACCAACCATTCAGGCTTCACAATCAGTCTGACTGATGCTGCCCATTCCACAAACTGGACTAGTTTGACGATTCCTTCACTTTCCACTCTCCTAATTTCTGCCTGTAGTTTTGTACGTAAGGCAAATGGCACTGAGCAAGCTATGAAGAATTGTGGAATTGCTTCTTGGTCAACATGTAAGTTGGCCTTCCCCCTTTGATAATCCCTAGACATCCCTGAAAACGTCCAGGTATTTAATTAGGATTTCACTCAGGCAGCCATTTTATAATCGGGAAATGGTGAGCCAATCAAGTTAAATCTTTCTCATTCAATTTTGTCCCATCAATCCTGTACCTGAACCTTTAACTACAGTCAGTGTTAACTCAACCAGCTGCTTCTCATCAGGGACTGGAACTGAAGCTATACCCTTCATCTGTTGGGGTTCCCTGGTGTAGGCTCTCAGCCTGGCTGAGTTCTTATGCAAACTTAAGGGTTGGAGTCCTGAGCAAATTTTGATAAAGACTGGCTCTGCAATCACTGATACAGCTGCTTTGGTATCGACCTTCATTAGAATTGGGTGACTATTTAACCAGGAGTTTGTTTTGAATGTTTCGGAATTGGATATAGCTAAGCAATTTAACTTTTCCTAACCAACTGTCGGTGGTGCACTCTCCTGGGTACCTGTTTATGTGGTCTCTTACTCAGTTGTGGCCTTGTGGGACTCTTTTGCTGTCTCAAGTCTGAATACCAGCAATAACAATGATGGCTTGACGGCCTGGATCCTCAGGAAAATTTTAACAATTTGGCCAAGGTTTGGCTTTGTTTTGGGGATTTGCTGTGGGCTGACCTAGAATCTCTCTGTTCAGGATATGTCCTGAATGAAGTTATATAATTGCATTCTCTCAAGCGATGTACCCCAAGCTCGGTCGGCCTGGCGAGAGTGTCCACTTCCGTTGGAATACCCTGCAATCATGTGCTCCTTTTGCCGCATTTTCTAACAATAACGTTAGTTGTAGTGCCTGTTTGAAGTCCATTTGGGTTTCAGCTAGTAGGCGCTTTCACAGCAGTAATCTTACAAACCAAACAGTCTCTCAGCATCTCACTTAGGGTTAAACCAAAATCACATTCCTCTACCAGTCATCTTAACTTCATCAAAAATCCTGATATGGATTCCCCTGCTGAGTAAAGCCGATAGCATCTTAGAATTAGAGGGGGCCTGGGATTGTAATATTTCTTAGCTAACTCTGTCAACTCTTGAATGATTTACTATCTGGTGTATCAACGAAAGTCAAACTTCTAATTACCAAAAAGGCTATGGGTCCACATGCTGCCAAGAGAGTTACTCGTTGTTTTCCATCTGCTCCAATGTAATTTGTCCGACAAAGAAATACATTCTTTCAATGTACTGGGCCCAGTCTTTGATGGCAGGATCGAATGAGTCAAGCTTCACAAATATCAAAGGCGACTATTACCAGCAAATCTCTTCATGGCATTGTGACCACTGAAATCACTCCACAAAGGCTGTGTTCCCATCCCTGAGACATCCTTTATTTATGCGTGCATAGTACATGACACTGACCCAGCTAGCTTAGAGCCAGCTCCTAGAGTGAACAGAATTCCTGATATTCATGTTTATATCCTGTCAGCCAGGGCTCCCTGATTGAACCTGGTTAACAGCCTCAATTAGGGAACTCCTATTTTATGAGATCCACCTGGCTGATCTTGTTCCAATCATTACAGTTCCCTCATTTCCCTCATTCTGCCTTATCACTCAAGCTGGAGGGAGCTTCACTGGCCCTCTCAATTAAAGAACCTGTCCAACATCCTATATTGTTTGATGGATACATCTCTGGTCATCAATTGGCCAGTTTGGCAAAAATCATATGTAAACAATTGTTCCCCTGCACAGTGCAGCCTCTGGCCTTCTTCCCCCCAAACCCACCCTAGACTCTATTTGCCTCGAACAAATTCTTGAATTCGTTTTTCTAAAATGGTAAACGAGTAGGAGCTGCTTGATCTTTTCTATCTGCTATGTCAGTGCAGTGAGTTGAAACAGAAATGTCAGTTGTTATGATGCAATTCCTTTCTAATTTACAGCCTTTTTTAAAAAATCTGATGAAGTTGCAGAAAATTCCTTGCAAGACATTACACTGCCCTCAGTAAAACCAAAGATTGTTGATTCCACATGTTATTTAAAACTCTGAGGTAATCACCTATTCAGCGAGTCCTGAATCCCACAGAACAACACTAGAAGCAGACCTCAAAAAGGCACACATCAGCTCAGGCATTTCGGAATTAACCCATTAACTACTGTGGCCTGAGTCTTTATGATTTTCTAATCAATCTGTTCAGAGATGTTATGACACGCCATTGGAGCAGGTGCGGTTTGAACCCAGGTTCCTGCTCAGACATGTGTTTACTACCACTGCACCACATGAATCCTGTAGCCTGTATCCTTGCTCCCTGGTCTGATTTAAAATAATCAATTATTGAAGTTCCTTTAACCAATCTCTTATAAAAATAATTCTGGGCCAAGTAACCCCTGAGTTCTCAAAACCTGCAAGCCACGTCAGGAGTGTAATGGAATACTCTCCACTTACCTGATGAAAGGAGCTCCAACAACACTTACAAAGCTTGTTGCTATCAACTATAAAGTAACCTACGGATTGGCATCCTATCCACCACTTTAACAATTGCTTCTTCACAACTGGTGAATAGTAAGATTGGTATTTATCACTTAGAAGAGTTAGTGCACTAATTCACCATAGATAGGACCTTCCAAATCCACAACCATTATCATCTGGAAGGACAAGTACTGCAGATATGTGGGAAGACCACCCCCTGCAATAAAAACTGAAAGAACTGTGGATGCTATACATCAGAAACAAAATCAGAAGTTGCTGGAGAAGCTCAGCATGTCTGGCAGCATCTGTGGACAGGTTGAGTGTCCCTTCCTCAGAACACCTAGAAGTTCCTGTCCAAAACATTTTGCATCCTCCTTACAACTTGTTTTCCCACTTATGTTTTTATAATCATAAAACATAGAGGCTTCACTATCTTTCCCTTCATTGGAGTCATCAATATGACTTGTAAGTAGATGAGATCCTACTACTCATCCTTGCAGCAATCTCCAGTTATATTTTGCCAACTTAAAAAAGTCCTGCCTTTTCCTGCTCTTGCTCTTTCCTTTCAGTCTATGAACTGATCCTTTATCTATTCTAATATATTCCAGTTCCATGAGTTCTTATCTTATATGTAATATTTCATGTGACCTCTTATCAAATGCACCTTGGAAATCCAAGTATATTACATTTCTTGATTCCCCTTTATTTAACCTATTAGTTTCATTCTCAGCAAAAACTCTAAACAAATTCTTAAGACATAAATTTCTTTTGTAGAATCATGTTGATTTTGTATGATCATACTTTGAATTTCTAAATTCATTAGGAAAACTTCCTTAAGCAAGAAGCCAGCATTTTCCTACTGACTGACATAGGCTAATTGGCTCATAATTTCCTGTTTTCTCTCTTGCTCATTTCTTCTCCACTCTTGAAAACCAGTGTTAAATTTTCTCATCTCCAATCTGCAGGGCCCATTCTAGAGTCTATTTCTGCAGCTATCTCTTTTAGAACTCTATGATGTAGGCTTCAGATCCTGGGCTTGGCTATATTTATGGCACTTTTATTCTGCTGATGTTAATTAACTTAACTTGGTCACTTTACTTAATCCATAGTTTACTCTCTGTTTCTCCCTTGTGACTTGTAACTTCTACTGTAAAAATAGACATAAAAAATGTGTTTAACATGTCTGCCCTTTCCTCATTACCCATGATAATTTCTCCTCCCTCTGCCTTAAAGGGGCCAATATATACTTTATCTACCTTCCTTCTTTGCTACAAGCTATAGCTGTAAATGGATTTGCAATCTATTTTTACATAGTTAAAAATCACCCAACACCAGGTTATAGTCCAACAGGTTTATTTGGAAGCACACTAGCTTTCGGAACAACACTCCTTCATCAGGTCGCTCCGAAAGCTAGTGTGCTTCCAATTAAACCTGTTGGACTATAACCTGGTGTTGTGTGATTTTTAACTTTGTACACCCCAGTCCAACACCGGCATCTCCAAATTATTCTCACATATGTAGCTAATTCACTCTCATTCTGTTTTATTCACTTTGATATTTTTTGGTGATCTTGGTTTCTAAAACACTCCCAATCCTCACACTTACTATGTTTCTTTACAACATTATAAACCTATCTTTTCAGTCTATTACAACCCTCTCTATTAAATCACAGGTGAATGTTTTTTCATTGAATTTTATTTTTACTCAAATGTGTTTTTGTTTTTGTTACTTTATGTATTTTCCACTGATAATTACTGCCATAACCTTTAGTCTATTTACCCAATCACTCATAGCCATCTCTCCACTCATACTAGTATATTGGCTTTGTTGAAGCTTAAGATGATTGAAGTATGCTGTTTCCAAATTTCATATGAAACTCAGTTGGACTATTATTCAATTATGTTTTATAGTTATACAGAGCCTTGGTGAGATAACACCTAGAGTATTGCATGCGGTTTTGGTCTCCCTTCCGATGAAAACTCATTCTTGCCTTGGAGAGAGCACAGCGGAAGTGATACCAGCAATAACAGAATTGTACTACGAGGAGAGATTAGTTTGACTTGTGTTATAAAGTTGAAGGTGTGTACTGTACCTTTAAGAGAGAATGAATGCTGTTCTGGACTGAGAGCTTACAAGCACCTGTGTATATGACTAGATGGCAGTCCCAGAGTGTACTAGAAAATTAAAAATATGTAACATTTAGCTGTGAAATGGATAACTGAGTTGGTTGCTGTTTTGACAACAATTTGAATTTAACGAATCAGTTTAAATTATGCCCCAAGATACTAAAACCCAATTAAGTTCGAATTTATTGTTTTGCCAACGTTGAACCAATGAGACGATCCAATGTTAGGGATATAAAAATGCAGCCATTTTGAACATTGGAGACAGAGCAACTGCCATCAAGACAGATCCAAGAAATTAGGAAACACTCTCGAGCAAAGGTACCTTTTCATATGAAATATACTCGCAGTAAAAAGAAAGAAGACGACCCAGGGAATTCAGCAGTTGGAAGAGTGAAGTCACAGAAGATAACAGCAGCTATGTGATTTTGAAATTAAGTTGATGTAATTTTAATAAGTCTCTTATTGGAAAAGCATATTGTTATTGAGCTGGAGGCAGTTAATAAGCAGTTAAGGAAAATGTGGGCTGAGAGTTATGAATAGTAGTTGTTGTTCACTTTTAGAGTTAAAAACTAAATTGATATTATTTTCTTTAAATAGTGGAATTTGGGAGTTCTTTGTCACTCATACTTTAACAGATTACAAGGCGAGGTGAGCTTTTCTGGATATTTAGTTTAACTAACAGAAGGGTTCACCGCCATGTTGTAACACTTGACTGGTATTCACTAGAGTTTAGAAGGATGAGACGGGATGTGATTGACACATCTCAAATTCTATTAGGGCTGAACAGACTAGATGCAGGGATTTTTTTCTGATTAGGAAGTCTAGAACCGGGGGAACACAGATTCAGCATACAAGTAATCCATTTAGTACTGATATCAAGAAGCATTTCTTCACTTGAAGAGGAGTGAACTTGTGGAATTTACTACCACAGAAGGCAGTGGAGGCCAAGTCACTGAATATATTCAAGAAAGAGATTGATTTTCTTTTTTACATTTTAAAGAAACCAAACGGTATGTGGAGAAAGTAGGAATATAATATTGAGATAGAGGTCCAGACATGATCATACTGAGTGGCAGAACAGACTCAAAAGGATGAATGGCCTGTCATGAAAGTATTCTGTAGACTCATCTGCAAAACCCCCTTTGCCAATTTGACTCGTCCTGTCTGTATAAAATTTAAAATATGTAATATTTCTGTTGTTTCAAACTCGAATAATTTCTTGTTTAGTATCTGTTCAATGGTACAGCCACTGTTAACTGTATAAACTAAGCCCACCAGTGTTTTCCAAACATTGCAAACCTAATCTTTGCCCATGCTGAATCTATTTCTTGGTTTTCTAAGCTCAGGGCTTTTGTCGCAAATGACCTGATGTCATCTTTTGCTATCAAGGTTAAATTTGTGTACCTCATTTTTAAACATTGTATATTCTGAACTATTTATTTCCAAACTTTTGTCATTTTGTCATTATATTTCTGTAAAGGTAATTCACTCTAAACCATTTATCTCTATTTGCGCCACATCTCATTGTGAAGGCTTCCCGCAATGAAGAGTCTTTTTGTTGAATTAATGTTTCCTGCATGTACCTTTTTCACTGACTCACTATTCTCTCAGCATACAGGGATCTGAGTGTTCTTATAAAAACAAAATATTAACATTAAGATGCAACACATAACCAAGAAGACAAATGGAATTTTGATCTTTAACATTAGGGTTAGAGTTTAAAAATAGGAAAGTTTTGTAAAAACTGTACAGGATGTGTTGGTGAGGCTGCACCTGGAGAACTGTGTATAGTTTTGGTTCCTATGTTTAAGAAAGTTTCCTAATTTTATTCTTTAATTAGAATTTATCTGCTTAGGTTTCTAAATTGCTTTATCACTTTGATTCTGGCTTTCCTGTAAGTGTGAAACTTTATTGCTGGAACAGCACAGCAGGTCAGGCAGCATCTAGGGAACAGAAGATTCGACGTTTCGGGCACATGCCCTTCTTCAGGAATGAGCAGAGAGTGTTCAGCAGGAGAAGATAAAAGGTAGGGAGGAGGGTCTCCTGCTGAACACTCTCTGCTCATTCCTGAAGAAGGGCATGTGCCCGAAACGTCGAATCTTCTGTTCCCTAGATGCTGCCTGACCTGCTGTGCTGTTCCAGCAATAAAGTTTCAGCTTTGATCTCCAGCGTCTGCAGACCTCACTTTCTCCTTCCTGTAAGTGTGACCTTGTTTTAAATTGCTCCTGCAGCCCTAGATTGGCATTGCTGTAGCCATGCCCACTTGCTGTGGTGGTGACATTGTTCATTTGCTAACTTCTCATTTTCCATACAAACTGCACTATGTTTAAATAGATTTTTCTTTATCCATCAGGGATTTCTGCATCTGCCAGCAATATCAATTGGAAATGATCACCAACTAAGAAATACAACTTCCAAGTTTGCTGCTTTGTTTTTAGTATTACTGACAGTGCAATCCTTTCTGCTGACAGTAAATTCTAAGGATGTGCACATGCTGCTCTAAATGCAATAAACATGTATAACCTATTTGTATAATGACCTCCAGCAATGTTTAAAACACTATTTCAAAAATCATTGTACATGTTTTATTAAAAATACAAACTTATTTGAAATACATGCCATGAACTAAACCATTTATTGTCAATAAAACGTTCCTGTACTTGCTTTACTAATTTAACTCATGTAATCTTACATAATGCTTCATTCAAGTGAGATTGACATGGATTCCTTCAGTTTAACATGGGACATCAGTATTCAGACCAGAAAGTCGGACATCAACTACTTAAAATGAGAACTGGAACAGATAATTAATCAGCTGACTGAAATTGTATTTAAGTGGAACTGCAGCTGTAAAAAGAATTAAAAAGGGATATAACTTCAAGCAGTCAATACAGATATTTACTATGCACACGCTAATAAATTGTAATGACTTTCTGAATTATTAGGATGGCACTTTATAAAAGAAGTGTTCTTTTTAAACAATGTCATTCTTCAGAAATATTATATTTTGATTTATTTAAGCAGTAATATGCCCAGTTAATTATGGTTAAGAAATCTTTTAAAGAGCTGATCTGGCTGCTCACTTATTGAGGAGGGTACTCTTGTTGGCCCTGAACCTGCTTGGCAAGACTGGTTGGCACCAGTTGGGAATCCGGCATGTCAGGCAGCAGCTGCATTTTCGCACTTTGACTGCCTCATTCCCAATATTGGCTAGGACTGGAAATTTAAGTCCTGGCCTCTATCCACCTTTGTATAGCCTAAGCCAGCCTAGGCACTTCATTTCTGCCTCTCTTATTCAGCTTTCAAGAATTTTTTCAGTAACCCCTATCCGCACCTTCCCTCCAAAGAAAAACCTTGCAAACAGGCTGCCTGATGCACATAATGTACAAACTACTCTGAGGGTACCATCTGTTATCGGAAGAGCTTTTTGGTTGTGTTGAGAACTGGAAAGAACGCTAGAAGCAATAGTAATGGTGCTGAAATCACGCAAACAAGATGGCAGACCAGTTTTGTATTTTACCCAACTTCATTTGAACTGTGTGGACACGTGTGAATTACAGCCCTCGTCCCAAAACTGGGCAAGATGAATTTCTAGCCCAGTATCTCATGTTTTTTTTTCTAAGGGACCTATGATATTCAGCAACACCTTGTATTCATACAGCAGCTCTAACATAACATATCCTGAGGTGCTTAACTTGAGTGCGATCGATAATGTTTCTTGATACTGAATCACAGAAGGAGATATCAGGACAGATGGCAAAACGCATGCTAAAATATGCAGACTTTAAGAAGGAGAGAGAGGGAAGGCCGATGAGAGGTTTAAGGATGAAGCTATATCAAGACAGTGACAGCACAATCTTTGATGTGGAGTCTTTATATTTATGGATGTGTAAGATTCCAGAATGGAGGACTGTGGAAATCTCCAAGGCTTATTGTAGAACTGGAGCAGATTGCAGAGATCAAAAACAAAAACAGAAATTGTTGGAAAAGCTCAGTTAGTCTGGCAGCATATGAAGAGAAATCAGAGTTAACATTTCAGCTCTGGTGACCCTTCCTCAGAACTGAGGAAGGGACACCGGACCTGAAACATTCTCTCTGGCAGATCTGCTGAGCTTTTCCAGCAACTTCTGTTTTTCTTTCTGATTTACAGCATCCACAGTTCTTTCAGTTTTTATTGTAGGGGGTGGTCTTCCCATATATCTGCAGTGCTTGTCCTTCCAGCTGATAATGGGTGTGGATTTCTGGTGAATCACTGCACTAACTCTTCTAAATAATACACGCCATTCTAAATGATACATGCCACTCTTACTGTTCACCAGTTAGCGACTGTTAAAGTGGTGGATAGGATGCCAATCAGTAGGTTACTTTACAGTTGATAACAACAAGCTTTGTAAGTTTTGTTTTTGCAGAGATCAAAGTCTGGATATTATGGGCTACCATGCTCTTCATAGCCCAGCTAATGTGTCAAGAAGGAACCAGCCCACGATCTCAGCTTCACAGCAGTTTATTCCTGGGAGCAGCATTAATTGCCTTAATTCCCATCCCTTTCCGGAAGGAAGTCCTGCCTCAGAGAACTGCAAGTATCTCCGATGTCCTGCAGCTCTTTCGACCCGACAGCAACACCTCGAAGGGGTGTACACAGCTGGGACTACAGGCTTTGCATTGTATCAAGGAGCCAAGATAATTCAGGTTTAGGGGTCTTGCTGAGGACAGTGGTGATGGGGCTGGGTTCAAGCACTAAGCACAGATTAAAAAGGCCTTAGAGCCAGGTGTCTCTAATGGATCTAGAGGGCTGATAAAGGAGGAACTTCCCCTTGCCTAACACTAACTCACACAGCTGTAGATGCTGAGCTTCATATTATGTGGACCTACTCCAGGTACATGTTCAAATTCAGCTGGGATAGGATGAGACCGCCTAAGGAATTGACCACTTAATGTCTTCAGAGACCCAAGGTTAGGTAGGCCAGCTGGTGTCTTCCCCATGTGCATAGAGTTTCTGACAGGTGGGGATGGAAGGTTAGGGTTGGGAAGACCACCCCTGGAATTCTAGCTGCCACCACCACCACTACCACCAACCCCACTCCCCCTCCACATCCCCCACACCCCCTGCGTCATCGCACCCAAAAACCACAAAAAAAAGCAAAATCCAGTTCTAGGCTCAAAGATTGCCATGAATCATGGAGTCCCTACAGTTGGGACGTATGCCATTTGGCCCGTCGAGTCCACACCAACCCTCCAAAGAGGATCCCACCCATTCCACTACCTGTAACGCCTGTGTAATTCTGCACTCCCAATGGCCTAACCACCTCACCTTCAAATCTTTGGACTGTGGGAGAAAACCAGAGGAAATCCACATAGACATGGGGAGAATATGCAAACTCCACACAGACAATCACCCAAGGGTGGGACTCGAACACAGGTCCCTGGTGCTGTGAGACAGCAGTGCTAACCACTGAGCTACCATGCCACCCCTGTTTTTGACTAGAATATGGAAATTTTGTGCAAAATTATGAACTACTAGGGAGGTGCATAAGGAATCAAGCATTGGCCATAAAGCATCATACAGAGTAATGGTGGGTTTGGGGAACTATAAGGACCCATGAGGAGGTTGAAAATAAAGAGAAGAATAACACAAATATGACTTGCATGTTGCTGGGTAGTTTCCTTAACTTTTCCAGCTTCCAACCCAGTGAAATCTTGCAATGCTGACTACAATGGAACTGTTATATTGGTACTAAATTGCAATAAATAGCTAATTGGAATCACATGTTATATTGTTTGTAAAAGAACACTGCAGTCCTTTATTTAGCAAGTCTAGCTTTTGCCCTTTTCAGTGGAGAGTACCACAGATAATGCTGTCCTCCCATTCATCGGGTTGAGAGAAAGCTGCAATTTAATGCAAAATTGAATGGACAGCTGCTTAATTACTTCTTAAGCAAGTTTCTGGAGGCAGTTCTATTTCCTGTGTTCGATTACATTCAGGAAACAGGTTTCCAGTAAAATAATTTTCTTCTTGTTTTTTACTTCAATTAAAAGGAATTGTGAGAAATAAATGCCTGGATAGTTTAAGCACAGCTTTTTATTGGGTGTCTGATCACAATAGACAATAGACAATAGGTGCAGGAGTAGGCCATTCTGCTCTTTGAGCCTGCACCACCATTCAATATGATCATGGCTGATCATCCTTAATCAGTATCCTGTTCCATAACCCTTGATTCCACTATCCTTGAGAGCCCTATCCAACTCTTTCTCAAATGAATCCAGAGACTGGGCCTCCACTGCCCTCTGGGGCAGAGCATTCCACACAGCCACCACTCTCTGGGTGAAAACAAGTGTCTGGCTTTTTCTACTCCTGGTTGTGGGTGTGTTCGCCGAGCTGGGAAGTTGATTGCAGACATTTCAGCCCCTGTCTAGGTGACATCTTCAATGCTTTGGAGCCTCCTGTGAAGCCCTGCTGTACTGTGTCTGCTGGAATTTATTTGGTTAGGTTTCTGCTGCTTCTGGTTGCCAGTTCCAGTTGTTCGTTGTAGTGGCAGGTTTATTGGGTCGAGGTCAATGTGCTTGTTGATGGAGTCAAATAAATTCCAGGAGATAGTACAACAGTGCTAGAGCTACAAATCTTTACAGAAACCTCTTCTACTCTTGTTAGGTGGCATTTCATGTTATGAGGAAAGAAAAATAAATATTGCACAATCGTTACATCAACACAGAGTAACGGAATAAAATGCACAGATTCAGTGCTGTGGAAAACTGGTTTAGGGATGGCACAAAGGGTTTGTTTTATACATTCATGGGATGTGAGCACCACTGGCTGAGCAGCATTTATTTCCCTTTCCTAACTGACCGTGAGAAGGTGGTGGTCAGCTGCCTTCTTGAACCGCTGCAGTCCTCATGCTGTGCATAGACCCACCATGCTCCTAGAGAGGGAATCCAGGATTTTTGATCCAAGGAAACTGCAGGAATGGTGATATGTTTCTAAGTCAGAATGGTGGGAAGCTTGGAAAGGAACTTGCAGGTGGTGGTGCTCTCATTTATCTGCTGCCTATCTCCTTCTAGGTGGAAGTGGTCATGGGTTTGGAATTAGCTTGCTAAGGAGCTTTGGTGAATTTCTGCAATGTATCTTGTAGATGGTGATTATTGCTGCTACAGAGCATCGGTGATGGAGGGAATGGATGCCTGTGGATGTGGTGTCAATCAAGTGGGCTGCTGTGTTCTGGATGCTATCAAAATTCTTGAGTGTTGTTGGAGCTGCCAGCATCCAGACAAGTGGGGAGTATCCATCACATTCCTGACTTGTGCCTTGTAGATGGTAGATAGGTTCTAGGGAGTCAGGAGGTGAATTACTCACTTCAGTATATTTAGCCTTTGAACTGCTCTTTGGCTAATGTATTCATATATGAGAATCAATCAGAATCTAGATTATTGGATTTAAGAGATAGTAGAAGAGTTGTTTTGTTGCTGGGTGTATACTATAAGTCAGCAAAACTGAAAAAGAGAATAGAGAATAGATTAGCAGCTAACATAAACAGGAATACAAATTACCATTACGGGTTTCCTAAGAAAGAGATAAGGGATTGTGGGAAAATTACAGAACTTAAGAACATAAGAACATTTGGCCCCTGAGCTAGTTCTTCTATTCAATACAATCATGGCTGATTTGATTGGGGCCTTTACTCACTTTTTTGCCTGCCTGATATCTATTAGCTTCTTTGGAGGTCAAAATCCTGTTTAACTTAGTCATGAATATATTCAACGATTCATCCACCACTGCTGTCTGAAATAATGAAGTCCAAAGACTAACAATTCACTCAGAAAATAAATTCTCCCTTAAATGGGAGACCTCTTAACTTTTTAAAATTGCTTACATTCTGCTGTAATGGGAAGCATTTTCTTGGCATCTACCCTGTCAAGCCCCTTCAGAATCTTAAATCTTTCAATAAGGAAATGACTTATTCTTCTAAATTTCTAAATGGGCATAGGCCCATCCTGCTCAACCTCTCCTCATCAGACAACTCGTTCATCCAAGGAATCGGCTTCATAAACTGTCTTTGACTTGTCTCTGGTGTAAGGATATCCTCCTTTAGGTAAGGAAACTATAACTGCACTGTGGTCTCACCAATACTTTGTACAGTTGTATCAAGACTTTCTTACTATTATACTCCATTTCCTTGCAGGAGAGACAAACATTCTAATGAACATTTTTAATTACTTGCAATACTTGCTGCTGTTGTTTTGGGATTGATGTACATGGCTACTCAGGTTCCTCTGTTACACAGCATTCTTCAGTATTTCAACATTCAAATGATATTCTGCTTTAATCGGCCAGATGTTTGACCCTACCTTTATTAACCTATCTATAGTCATTTGATGATTCTTTTGTACAATCCTGACAGCTTGCTTTCCAATCTATCTTTCTGTCATCAGCTCATTTGGCTATAATAGACTTGGCTCCTTCATCCAAGACATTGATATAGACTGTAAATAGTTGAAGCCCTAGTCTTGATCCTTGGGGCACCACACTAGTTACAAGTTATTTATCTGAAAGTTACATATTTATCCCCCGCTCTGTCTCATGTTAGCCAATTTCAGATAGAAACGTTTTGGCACAGAAGTATCCATGAATTTCAAAACAAACATTACAAGGCATTGAAGCAATAAATGAAAATAATAAATAATTCATAAAAATGAATACAAAAAGGTGTCAAACAGCAGAGCTGACTAACATGCAATCTCTTTGCTTTTTGATTGTGAAGCAATGCTACAGAGAGACTGATTAGGCCACTAGTTGTAACGAGTATGAAATGGAAGGGACTGGGACCAAACTAAGACGTTAGGCTTCACTAATACTAAACATGTGTTTGCTTCAAATGGCACACACTCTGAACTAGCTTCAGCAAATTTATGGGAAAATTGTTACCATCCAGCCTGGGTTTTTTCTCCTCTGCCAACTTGCTTTGTGGATTGGTGTTTGTGGAGGGAAGAAAAGGAGGGTAAGTGTGGATGTGAGTCTGGTTTACTCCTAATAACAATGTTCAGACACTCTTTCTTTCAGTTCCCTACTTAGTCATACTCTGTCACTCTCCATTCCACACAGACAGACAGACAGCAGACACACACATACACACTCTCTTTCTCTCTCTCTCTCTCTCTCACTTACCCTCCCTTTCTCACATACATCTCACACCTTCCCTCATTCAGCAGACATCCTCTCTTGTTTTCTGTCTCTATTCTTCACTCTCATACTCCCTCTCTCTCACTCTCCCTCCCTCCTTCTCACACTCGCTCACATGCACCCTCTGTCTATCGTTCCCTCACATACTTTCGTTCTCTCTCCCTTACTCTCTCCCCCACTTCCTATGTGTCTAATTCAGTGTCTTTATTATGTCCTTCAGAGGTCAATGTCAGTGCCTGCATGAGAAGGAGACAGCCTTATCTTACTCCTCAACTCTGTCCCCATCTTAGAACATCTCTCCCCTAAACCCAATGGGCAACTCCAAGCCTCTTTCCTCCATACTTGCCTGCAAATGTCCCGTCCTTTGCAATTATTTCTAACCCACAATGTGTTCACTGCTGTTATTGTTGTTGCTCCAGACACAAATACCTCAGCCTGCTCCCCTTTGTACAGCTTGTTGCTTTCCAGTCAGAGACTGATTGATTCTCCCCTGTATTTGTTGCTGGTATGGCCGCAAGTGAATTATTGGCAGTAAGTGTGGGAGGGAAATGACCTTTGATTGGAGGAACATCTCCTTGCAAAAACTTCCACTTGAATTTCCAGTATTTGAAATGCTGGGAGTATGCAGGACAGGACTACTCGACAGGCCATGTTGTGACCTATCAATTGTCTGTCACAGAAACCTGCTTTAAACAGTCTAGAAGGTTCATTCACTTCTCTATGACAATGTCTAGAAATGTTTGCAACATAGTGCATACAACAAACCAACGAAGGATTACGCACATTAATGTTTCAAATCCACTGGAAAAAAAATGCACCATCTTTGGCTGCGAGCAGAGACCCATTTTATAATTTGGTAGCTCAATGGTTAGCACTGCAGTCTCACAGTGCTAGGGATCTGGGTTCGATTCCAGCTTCGGTGACTGTGTATGTGATGTTTGCACATTGTCTGCATGGGTTTTCTCTGGATGCTCTAGTTTCCCCCCACAGTCCAAAGATGTGCAGGTTAGGTGAATTGGCCATGGGATATGCAGGATTACAGGGATTGGGAATGGAGGGGAGGGAGGTGGGTGTGGATCTTTCGAGGATTGATGGGTTGAATGGCCTGCTTCTACACTGTAGGGATTCTACGAACAGCTATTTCTAATTACTCATTCCCCTAGACTTGTTCCACACATTGCACTTGGTTCAGTGGTCATATTTGGAACAATATTTTTAAAAATATAGTATCCACTAAATAATTGAACTGATACATAATGGCATTAAATCAGAGTAAAACAAAAGTAGAGTAAGCTACTGGATTAGTGGGAAATCTGGGCCTGTGGGTGAGTGCAGAACATTTCAATCCCAGAAGAAATTAATGAGAGGGTCACCCACAAATCTTGCTCCACTGATAGTATTCCCTCCTGTTGTTTTTTATGTATGCCAGTGTTGAAACTGTTGAAATATTTTTTTTCAAAATGAAATAATGCTTGTTTTATGTTGATTTTCATTCCTTGTGCAAAATTTTCTGCCACCCTTGGACAATTTTCACCACACACCAGTGTGTGTTAGCACTGTGCTTAAAAACCACATGCTCTGGTGGGCATTATTATTTCTTCTTTGTTCTTAAAGCCTTTCAGTAAAGATTTGGTGGCCCTAGTCATTGCTTCTTTAATTACTTTGCCATGTGTGAAGGATTTCTTGTGTTTTGCCAGAAGATGGCAAACACAAAATTATGCTTCAGTGCAGGACTTCCTTTGTCTAAAGTATGCTGTTCAAGGGAAAACTCACCCTGAATTTACTTGCATTGTTGTGTGGTAATGTTCCAAATTCTCCTCTGTACGTTTCAGTATACTTTGGAATCATATAAGGCAAATTCTGTTTATTTTTACAGCTGTGAACAGAAAATTATTTTCCCATTTCATGTGGAAGTTGTACTTTTTATTTAATTGGTCCCGGATCATCACTCCTCATTACTGCATGACTTTATAGTTTGTAATGTCACTCCTTCACTGGCTACACTGCGGGTCAGCCTGTGGATATTCCAGAATGGGAACTTCCAGAATGTTGTAGGCTGCTTTCAAATGCGGAGGCATTGGAGGTCAATTCTGTGGTTGCAATTGTTTCTGAGGACACGGACATCTTGTGTTGCTCTGAAATTAGATGTGGGGTACAGCAGGATTTGGGGTCTTGCATGGACTTAATAGTTAAGCAGCTGAAGAAGCCACACAAACACTGAAGGTGAACAGAGAACAGAGAGCAGACTGGGACAAGCTGAGCTGCTCTTGCAGAGAGTCTGTATGGACACAGTGGGCTGAATAGTTTCCGATGTGTCTAGTAATGTAATACACTGGATTCACACATCAGTTCATTTGTATTGCTAACACAAACTTCCTTTACCTTGCAGTGATAGTGTGTCTGGGCCAAACTAAAACATAACGCAACAAGATGTCAAAGCCTATAAAGACAACAGACTTTTCTCTAGTTATGTGGCTTCTAGAAGTTGAGGTCAGCGTGCCACATACAACGAGGGAACACAGGGGGCAGTGGGATTGACTCTCAGAGACTCTGCAATCAAGCAGCCTGTTGTGAGCTGCATGTCAGAGACCATAGATGTAGAGGGTACCATATTGGCATGGATGAAAGTTTGGCTGGCTAACAGGCGGCAGAGAATTAGGTGTAAATTGATTTCTTTCATGCTCGTATGCTATAACAAGTGGTGTGTCACAAGGATTGGTGCTGGAGCACTAACTGTTTACAATTTTTATAAACGACTGAGATAAAGGGATGGAACATGTGGTTGCCAAATTTGTAGTTGCCACAAAAGTAGGTAGGAAAAGTTTTTTGCTGAGGACATAAGTATTCTAAGGAGGGATAAATATCTGTTATTTGAGTGGAGAAAGATGTGGCAAATGAAGTTTACTTTATCCATATTAGTTGGAAGAATAAAAAGAAATATTTCACCTAATTGGTATAAGATTGCAGAGTGCTCAGTCATAGTCATAGAGATGTACAGCACGAAAGCAGACCCTTCAGTTCAACTCATCCATGCCAACCAGATATCCTTAATTAATCTAGTCCCATTTGCCATGGTCCATATCCCTCAAAACCCTTCCTAATCATGTACCCATTCCGAAACCTTTTAAATGTTGTAATTGTACCAGCCTCCAACTGTTCCTCTGATAGTTTATTCTGTACATGCACCACCCTTTGTGTAAAAGAGTTGCCCCTTAGGTCCCTTTTATATCTCTCCTCTCTCACCGTAAACTTATGTCCTCTAGTTTTGGACTCCCCTACCCTGGAAAAAAGACCTTGGCTATTTACCCTATCGATGCCCCTCATGATTTTATAAACCTCTATAAGGTCACCTCTCAGCCTCTGACGCTCCAGGGAAAACAGCCCCAGCCTATTCAGCTTCTCCTTACAGCTCAAGCCTTCCAGTTCCAGTGACATCTTGTAAATCTTTTCTCCATCCTGTCAAGTTTAACAACATCTTTGCTATAGCAGGGAGACTAGAATTAAATGCAGTATTCCAAAAATGGCCTAACCAATGTCCTGTACAGCCCCTACATGACCTCCTGTACTCAATGCACTGACCAATAAAGGCAAGCATACCAAACACCTCCTTCACTATCCTGTCTCCCTGTGACTCCATTTTAAAGGCACTATGAACCTGCAGCCAAGGTCTCTTTGTTCGGCAAAACTCGCCAAGACCATACTATTAATTGTGTAAGTCCTGCCCTGATTTGCCTTACCAAAATGAAACACCTCACTTTTATCTAGATTAAATTTTTTCTGCCACTTCTCGGCCCAAAAAGCAATCTGGGAATTCTCATGCATGTACCACAGAAAGTTAGTATCGAGGAAGATCAAGTAATTAGGAAAGCAAACATAATGTTATCATTTATCATGATGGGAATGTAAGAGTAGGGCAGTTATGCTTCTGTTATCCAAGCCTCACAGCACCAGAGACCCGGGTTCAATTCCGACTCAGGCGACTGACTGTGTGGAGTTTGCACGTTCTCCCCGTGTCTGCGTGGGTTTCCTCCAAGTGCTCCGGTTTCCTCCCATAGTCCAAAGATGTGCAGGTCAGGTGAATTGGCCATGCTAAATTGCCCGTAGTGTTAGGTAAGGGGTAAATGTAGGGGTATGGGTGGGTTGCTCTTCGGCAGGTCAGTGTGGACTTGTTGGGCCGAAGGGCCTGTTTCCACACTGTAATGTAATGTAATCTAATCTAATCATTAATAAAACTGCATCTGGAGAGCTGTGTACAGTACTGGTCACCTTATTTAGTGAAATATGTTAATAAGTTGAAAACAGTTCAGAGAGGATCTGTTGTGTTCTTTTTCTTGAGATACTTACACACTCGATGCACCTGCAACACGCCAACTTCTGTGAACAACCAATGTTTTATTAAGCAAGTACAATCTTTCTGGAGGAACCATTAACAATGTTCGCAGGGCTACAGTGCCATGTCAAAGATCTCTCTGAACAAAGGAAACAGTCCTTCCTTTATACAGTACAAGATTTTCACATTACAGTCAACAACGTCCACAAGACAGCCCCTGGCCATCGCCTCACAGTCACATGCCACTCAAGACACAATGTAGTGATCACATCATTTCCAGAAACAATGTAATGTAAATCATCACTAGATGGTCAGGTCTGTTGTGAATCATTTATTTAACTGCAGGAAGTAGTCAGAATTTTAATTGCAATGTTCTTATTGATTCTGAATAGGGGGTGATAACGTAAATACTTTTACTCTGAATAACTAGGAAATGGCCATGCAAATGGTTTTGAATGGCAAGGGATAGGAATGTAAATTCCTTACATTCTACCTGTAAGACAGAGACATACCGTCCTACCCCAGGGACATCCAAAACTTCCTGCAGGTCAGCAGAGCAAATTAACCCATTTATGTCTCAGGTTTACCAGACTAATATTTGCAATGAGTGGTTGACTACTGAGGAAAGGTTTGACAGGTTGGCCTTGTATCTGCTGAAGTTTAGAAGAAGAATAACAGATGACTTGATTGAAACATATAAGTTCCTGAGTTGCCTTGATAGGGAAGGTGTGGTAAAAATGTTTCCTCTGATGGGAGAATCTAGAACTAGGGATGACTGTTTAAAAATGGGCAATACCCATTTAAATCAGATATAAGGTGAATTATTTTTCTCACTGAAATTCATGAGCATTTGGAACTATCTTCCTGAAATGGTGTGGAAGTGGAGTTCTTTAATATCTTTAAGGTAGGTAGATTCTTATTAAGTAATGAAGTGAAGCATTATCGGGGGTAGGTAGGAATGTAGATTTGAGTTTGCAATCTGATCAGCCACCATCTTATTGAATGGCGGAGCAGGCTCAAGGGGCTGAATAGCCTACTACTTCTCCTTGTTCATACACTCAGCTGTATTAGTCATTCACGACCTGAGGGGAAAGTGATTGAAATATTATAATGTTCAGAAACCCACAGCAAAGAACTAGGGATGATCAAATAATGAAATACTCAATGGGGGAGTCAAACTTGGCTGTAAAGTTAGTTGATGTCATGCAGTTTGCTAAATAAATAGAAGTGTTTTCATTTTGAAAATGGATCATGGCCAAGAGAAATTGGAATGAAAAATTAGTGGGCAAAATACTTGACCCATATTTTTCCCATTGAATACAGACTCTTTCATTTTAAATGGATTAATAGGTAGTCACCATAGTCCTGGAGGACCACACAGCTACTGCCTCATTAGATATCAATGGTGAATTTAACCTAAGGATCACTATTGCCTCAGGTGTGGGGTGAGGTCAAGAAGATTTCGCAGTGAGTTCAGCCGGTCTGGGAACTGAACCTGCGCTGCTGACATCACTATAGTTTTTGAACCAAACACCCAGCCAACTGAGCCTCTTTAAATGGCGTAACATCAGAAAATCTAAGCTTCTATGGCAAAGTTGGAAAGAATAAAATATTTTGGGATTCATTGCACTAGGTAATAGAGCTGGAACAGGCACGATGTGCCGAATGGCTTCCTTCCTCACTGAGGAGTTCTAAGGCACTTCTGCTGAAGGCTGGCTTGCAGTACGCTGTGGAAATTCTCTCTCTGTGCAGTCCAGGATAGTCATATGGCTTCATTTAACTCCAGACTGACACAGCAACCTAAAGAAGTCCAGTAGGCTTGTGGCTTCTGAACTATACTACTGCAGTCTGGATAAAAAGCAATAGAAAAAGAAGAGTATCTGTCCTCATCATCAGGACAGCATTTGGCGACTTATAGCTCCAGAGAGCTCTGATGATAATGTGTAGATTAGAGGCTAAATGTTTCAGTGTGAAGAGTTGAAACTGACAAAACATCTGAACTAGAATAGCAATATCAAAGCAATATCAAAAAGCACTCAGGAGAATAAAATAAAATTCAGAACAAAGATTCAGAAATGATAGGTCTTAGGAAGCTAGTTTCGGATCACAGACAAGTTATTAAAATACTCTCAAGACAGTGCTGCAGTAAAAGTTTTAAGAGTTCAATTATAAAATTAAGAGAGGTTAAATGTTTAGTAGATATAACAAAGTTTGCAGCACATTTTGCTATGTTACTTAAATGTACATTCATCAAAAGCAAAGTAAGAGTCTATATTATATAACTGTACAAAGAAGGGTAGATAGGACCAGGAGATATGTGATTGAAGAAAAAAAAATGACTCCAGATAATGATTCAGCATGTGCTTCCAAATGGGGATGGAACTGTACAGTCGATCGATCTGAAGGAGTAAGTCATAAGTAAGTTACAAGTTTGTTAACAACATTGGATACAACTGTAAATCTACCCTTACTGATAGTTTCTTGAAAATAATACAACTATCGTCTGTTAGTAGTCACAAATCAACAATTAACTTGTTACAAAAGAATAAGCAATCATCTGGATTTCACTGGCATTACTACATAATCTTTTGAAATTGAAATCTGCACACATCTGCCAGTGAGGCATATAGAATACTGACTACTCCCATAAGCCACAACCTACCTGCTGAGTATGAAATGAGAAGTTGCCCACTGTTTACAGAGCCAGTCTTTCATTATGTAAATTGCAGAGTACATGTTAGATTAAATTCTGAGTATAAGCAAAAATGTAAATCTCTGAAGGTTTCATGAAGGTACAAAAATAAACAAGGATTGATGTTGATAGGTAATGGGAGTTCTAGTCTCCTGCAGCAGCAACCATTTCCCACAATGACTGCACTGATGATATAAAGCATTGTAATGTAAATATGTTGGATATATGGGTGTGAGGGTCACAAAATTCCTCAAAGTTGCTCAGCCAGTGTTACTTTCTCAGAATTGCAGATGAAGCCCCATCGATACAAAGGCTGAATTTTACACCCCCCTAAGCCTGGGATGACAAGAGGAATTGAGGAGGTGGGGGGGCTTGTAAAATTGGCCACCATAACTTGGTGCCACACCATCACCTATGTGGAAAGCATTGGGTAGCTGGTTCACCTGTGGACTAATTAATGGTCCCGTAAGGACCTTTTCTTCCATCACTGAGAGTTTCCTTAGTGCAGCAGGCTTTTGTTATACCTAGACAAGTCTGGTGACCTTTTGATCTGGCCGGTTGACAGGTTTATCTGCTGTACAGGCATTTGGCGCATATCAGAGAGCATGCAAGATATTTATATACCCCTATGCTTCACCTCATCTCTAACACAATTGATCCCAACCCCTTAGCATCTTTGCCAGGAATATCATCCTGGAGACAGACTTTTCTGCAGATGTCAGGTTTTGGTGCCTCCTGGCCAGGCCTGCCTATCACCCCAGCAGTGGCCATCCCTCCTGGTAGTGACACTAGGCTGCCAGTGTCTGATTAGCTAACAGCTCCCGGAGGCAAGATTACCTCTGCAGTGGGTGTATGGAAGTCCCACCTCAAACTAGTTGAAAGCCCGACTATTTGAAATGGTTGCTGGCCAATCCGTTCAAGTACGGGTGTGCTTATTTTGAAAACATTTATGAGGGCAGATTTGCTGGATTGGAGTATATGATAGTTTGTCCTGTTGGTTAAATATGTTCATGCACATTCAGATTAAGATTTCATTCTGCTGAGCTAATAGCAGGCTACCAAGTGCAGAAGGGTGCCTGAGTGTTTAGAATGTGTGGAAGGGTGCGTGTCATCACCAATGTGATTTAAGGACTGGAAAACAAGAAGGACTGAGAAAACAGGTGAGTGTCAAATTAGGTACAGAAAGTAAAATTATGACGGGAATAACATTTACATTGGGAAAGAAAAGGATGAACTGTCGCAAAATAAAAAAGCATCAGCTAAAACAAATTTAACATGTTTAAAATTCCTGAAAAAAATGTGATCTAAAGGAAGGAAACCCTACATTTATAATAGTTTACCTTTGGGACAGAGAGGATGATTGTTAGTCATTAATAGTTACATCCCTGAAAAGATATTTTTTGTTATTAATTACTTGATTTTAACTTTCTGAGGCGGGTTTGATAAGGTTAACAAATGTGTAAGCGCAGCATCTTTAGGAAACACACAGCAAAGTTAAGTGTGATATACTATTTTTGGAACACTAATGGTGGAGTGGCACAAATTAGTCAGCAAATTATCATGATTCGCATTCTAGAGTTCACTTTATTTGTTGCTGGTTGATTTGCACAGTATGCGTGCTCATATGCTTTTTCTTTCAGTAAAACCTGGCCTATTGTTTAGTTTTTATTTTAGGACACTTGAAATAAGCAGCTACGTGCTTTTTATAGGGCTTTGTGAGCACTTTAGCAAGTAGATTGATTCCAGCAAGGCCCTTAAATTTGATGCATTAAAGCAGTTGATCCAATGTACGTTGTTATTATGGGCGGAAGTCAGAAACAGGAAAGGAGCAATCAGTTTATTGGAAGTTTTCTACAGACACCCCAATAGCAACAGAGACATGGAGGAGCAGATTGGGAGGCAGATTTTGGAAAGGTGTAGAAGTAACAGGGTTGTTGTCATGGGTGACTTTAACTTTCCTAATATTGATTGGAATTTCCTGAGTTCAAGTCGTTTGGATGCAGCAGTTCTTGTCATGTGTGTCCAGGAAGGATTCCTGACTCAGTATGTAGATAGGCTGACTAGAGGGGACCACATTGGATTTGGTGCTTGGCAATGAACCAGGCTAGGTATCAGATCTCTCGGTGGGAGAGCATTTTGGTGATAGTGATCACAACTCCCTGACCTTTACTGTAATCATGGAGAGGGATAGAAGCAGACAATATGGGAAAGTATTTAATTGGGGGAGGGGGAATTGCAATGCTATTAGGCAGGAACTGGGGTGCCTAAATTGGGAACAAATGTTCTCAGCAAAATGCACAACAGAAATGTGGAGTTAGTTTAGGGAACACTTGCTAATAGTGCTGGATAGGTTTGTCCCACTGAAGCAAGGAAGGGATGGTAGAGTGAAGGAACCATGGGTGACAAGGGATGTAGAAAATCTAGTCAAGAGGAAGAAGGAAGCTTACTTAAGGTTGAGGAGGCAAGGATGAGACAGGGCTGTAGAGGGTTATAAGGTAGCCATGAAGGAACTGAAGAATGGACTTAGGAGATCCATAAGGGGGCATGAAAAGGCTTTAGCGGATAGGATTAAATAAACCCTAAGGCATTCTACACTTATGTGAGGAACAAGAGGATGGCCAGAGTGATGGTCGGGCCAGTCAGAAGTAATGGAGGGAACTTGTGCCTGGAGCCGGAGGAGGTAGGAGGGGTCCTTAATGAATACTTTACTTCAGTATTCATTACTGACGTTTGTGAGGACCTTGACGTTTGTGAGGACAGCATGAAACAGACTGATATGCTAGAACAGGTTGATGTTAAGAAGGAGGATGTGCTGAGAATTTTGAAAAACATAATCCCCAAAGTTACTATAGGAAGTGAGGGAAGAAATTGCTGTGCCTTTGACTTTGATCTTTGTATCCTCACTGTCCACTGGAGTATTACCAGATGAATGGAGGGTGGCAAATGTTATTCCCTTGTTTAAGAAAGGGAATAGAGATAATCCTGGGAATTCCAGACCAGTCAGTCTTATGTCTGTGGTAGGCAAATTATTGGAGAGAATTCTGAGAGACAGGATTTATGATTATTTGGAAAACTATAGTTTGTTTAGAGATTGTCAGCATGGCTTTGTGAGGGGCAGGTTATGCCTCACAAACCTTATTGAATTCTTTGAGGATGTGATGAAACACATTGATGTAGGTAGAGCAGTGGATGTGGTGGACATGGATTTCAGCAAGATGTTTGATTAGGTTCCCCATGGTAGACTCATTCAGAAAGTAAGGAGGCATGGGATACAGGGAAATGTGGCTGTCTGGATATAGAATTAGCTGGCTCAGAGAAGATAGAGGGTGGTAGTAGATGGAAAGTATTCAGCCTGGAGCTCGATGACCAGTGGTGTTCCACAGAGATCTGTTTTGGAACTTCTGCTCTTTGTGATTTTTATGAATGATTTGGATGAGGAAGTGGAAGGGTAGTAAGTTTGCCAGTGACACAAAGGTGGTGTGGTGGATAGTGTGGAGGGCTGTTGTAGGTTGCGACGGGACTTTGGCAGGATGCAGAACTGGGCTGATAAGTGGCAGATGGAGTTCAACCTGGAAAAGTGTGAGTAATTAATTTTGGAAAGTTGAGGTTAAGTGTAGATTACAGGACTAAAGGCAGGATTCTTGGCAGTGTGTAGGAACAGCGGGATCCTGGGGTCCATGTCCATAGATCCCTCAAAGTTGCCACCCAAGTTGATGGGGTTGTTAAGAAGGTATATGGTGTGTTGGCTTTCATTGGTGGAGAATTGAGTTTAAGAGCCGTGAGGTTATGCTGCAGCTCTATAGAGTCCTGGTTAGACCACACTTGGAATATTGTGCTCAGTTCTGGTTGCCTCATCATAGGAAAGATGTTGAGGCTTTAGGGAGGGTGCAGAGGAGATTTACCAGGATGCTGTCTAGACTGGGAGTCATGTCTTATGAAGAAAGGTTGAAGGGGCTAAGGCTTTTCTCATTGGAGCAAAGAAAGGTGAGAGGTCACTTGTTAGAAATATACAAGATGATGAGAGGCAGAGATAGAGTGAATAGTCAGAAACTTTTTCACAGGGCAGAATTGGCTATCAAAAGGGGCATCATTTTAAGGTGATTAGAGGAAGGTTTAGGGAAGATGTCAGAGGTCACTTCTTTACTCAGAGAGTGGTGGGTGTGTGGAATGCACTACCAGCAGTGGTAATAATTGAGTCAGATATATTAGGGATATTTAAGAAACCCTCTGGAAAAGTGTGAGTAATTAATTTTGGAAAGTTGAGGTTAAGTGTAGATTACAGGACTAAAGGCAGGATTCTTGGCAGTGTGTAGGAACAGAGGGATCCTGGGGTTCATGTCCATAGATCCCTCAAAGTTGCCACCCAAGTTGATGGGGTTGTTAAGAAGGTATCTGGTGTGTTGGCTTTCATTGGTGGAGAATTGAGTTTAAGAGCCGTGAGGTTATGCTGCAGCTCTATAGAGTCCTAATTAGACCACACTTGGAATATTGTGCTCAGTTCTGGTTGCCTCATCATAGGAAAGATGTTGAGGCTTTAGGGAGGGTGCAGAGGAGATTTACCAGGATGCTGTCTAGACTGGGAGTCATGTCTTATGAAGAAAGGTTGAAGGGGCTAAGGCTTTTCTCATTCGAGCAAAGAAAGGTGAGAGGTGACTTGATAGAAATATACAAGATGATGAGAGGCAGAGATAGAGTGAATAGTCAGAAACTTTTTCACAGGGCAGAATTGGCTATCAAAAGGGGCATCATTTTAAGGTGATTAGAGGAAGGTTTAGGGAAGATGTCAGAGGTCACTTCTTTACTCAGAGAGTGGTGGGTGTGTGGAATGCACTACCAGCAGTGGTAATAATTGAGTCAGATATATTAGGGATATTTAAGAAACCCTTGGATAGGCATATGAATGATAATAAAATGAAGGGTATGTGGGTTAGTTTGATCTTAGAGTAGGATAAAAGGTGGGCACATCAAGGGCCAAAGGGCCTGTACTTTGCTGTACTGTTTTATGTCTATGCCTTTGTCTATGTTTCTTAATGCCCTGGATCATTTGTGCTTCTATACACTCTAAATGTAGAGAGGCTCCTGTGGGGCTATGGTAGTGACCCTATCTTTGGAGTTAGGAAACCTCCAATTCCACGACCTACCTGAACCAGTGATATGTGTTAACATCTGTGAATAGGTTAATTAGAGAACATCTACACTCAGAATGGATACTTATATTTTTGTTAATGTCTATTTAAATTCTGGGTGCAAGATGTTCATGTGAACATGACGATTATTAATGCTATATGACAAGTTCCATTTTTGTATTGACAGCTGATATTGATAAAGGCTCCAAACCACCACATGAAAAGTAGCAGTTATAGCATCAGTGGAATGAGCAAGTGCTATGTGGTGCAGTCCTGCCCAATACACATCTGATTGTCTTTAAACAACAGTTTAAACATTCTATAACATGTCGGTTATGTTTTATCTTTCAAAATTCATTTCAAAAACTTATCATCACAGCAACTCAAAACATGAACTCTTCATTTTCTGAATAATATTTGAGGGTTAGCATTTCCCTTCAGGCTGGTATTTCAGAGCTGAGAATCATAGAAAAGAAGGCCATTTGGCCCATTGTGATGATACTGGCTTTCTGAATAAAGTACAGTTATTTGCACCCGGCTGTGATAAAAACACAAGGAATTATTAGCATAAGATCGGCACAGTTAGTTGTTGGGCCCGAAATCTAATGTCAGGTTTTCAAACCCGAGTCTCTGCAGTGAAAGGGAACTCACTGTGTCAGCAAGCAAGCATATGTCATCAGATCAAGTGCTTGAATTTTTTTCTATATTTGTTATTTACTTCTGGGAAATTATTTTTGAAGAGATGGTCCAGTTATCTTAGCTTATTGATACTTCCTGTCAGAAGTTGAGACATGGTATCTCTGCCGATATCTGCAGCTGGCATGTTGCACAAAGCAAAATTTGAAAAAGACGGTGTAACAATCTCTTTTACACTTCAATCTTTTGACTTTGGATTTTGATGTCCAATTTTATACGTATTCAATCAGAAGTGCACAGTGGCTAAAGAAATGTCATTTGAATATACCAGCTTAGATTGTTGCCTTTAATTTTAAGTCCTTAAGAAACAATTTTTCTTTCATTGCTTTGATGTAGGCAGGCTGCCAAGTCCTTCTCCATTCTGAGCCGGTTCAAGCACACAGCAAACATCTAATTGTGCATTTATTTACCTTTGCAAATCTTTCTCTTCTGGAAAGGATACAATTCCATAGATGTTCTTGCCTACCTGACCGAAGTGACATTATTTTTATGTGTACCTTGGCAGTAAGAGCTAGATTTTCCCTTTTCAGAGCTGCATGATTCTGACCTGACCCTGGCCTAATTTCCGGAGACAGATTGCGATGTGTGGCAGGATTCCTGTTGCTACAATGTTGTCCAGTTATGGCAATGACACTGCTTTTGCATTTGCAAAAGAGGTGACACAGAACCTCATGAAGAGGTCAAAAAAAAAATTATAAAAGAGGATTAAACCAACATTGTAGAATTCTGTGTGTTTGGAACCAAACTGTAAGTGGTGAAGAGGCCTCATACTCGCTTTCTCTTTTCAGTTGAATTAGGAGCAAGATAATAATGAAAATCTAACCCTAAATTTCAAGTTTTCAATCAGGGAAATGTTTCCAGAAAACTGCTTGTTTTCCAAATGTCTCTACTCCACTCCAAACCACTCACCCATTCCTACTTTTGTCAGTCTTAAAACCTATCTCTGACTGTACTTTCAGTTCTCCCTGACCCTCCCACACCAACCATTCCTGCCCACACCCTTGTTCTCGGAGAAAGTGAGGACTGCAGATGCTGGAGATCAGAGCTGAAAATGTGTTGCTGGAAAAGCGCAGCAGGTAAGGCAGCATCCAAGGAACAGGAGAATTGACGTTTCAGGAATTCCTGAAGAAGGGCTTATGCCCGAAACGTCGATTCTCCTGTTCCTTGGATGCTGCCTGACCTGCTGCGCTTTTCCAGCAACACATTTTCAGCACACCCTTGTTCTTCCCCATCAAAATGATCCCTCTACTGTATGCCCATTACTGAAGGTTCCTTAAAAATATTGTATAAATATTTAAATATAATTTGATGTTGTTCAGTTGGACTGATGTGATCAATAGTGCAAGTCCTGCTATAACGTCCATTTTGTTAATGTGAATTCGCTATAACATGATTGACGAATTAGGGACAATACTGTGAACATTTAAAGCATGCATTGGTTATAATATTTAAATGGTGGTGTGATTACGTGATTGTCTTATAACATGGGGCTACACGAGAAGGGAACTACCACGTTATAGTAGAACCTACAAATATTGACCATACAATTACAAAACATAGCAGCAAACCTGCAAATGAGGGATTCAGTCCCAAATTATTTTTTACCTGGGTGTACTCTATGCCCCTTCATATCCAAAGTCAAGATGCTGAAAATTCCGAAAGCTAAGACATAGGATCCAAACACTGTCTAAAGACATGACACATTTAATCAGCTTTCAGAGTATGATTTTGTCAATATCTCAAGTAAATGTGATGCAGTAGGAATGGGATGGGAAAGGGGAGCTAATGGAAAAATCTGTCATCTTGCAGCATGAATTCCTCAGAGAGCATAACAGGCAATTGTATCATGGTTAACAGTAATTAGTCTAACTTTGTGAAATGAGAAGGACTCATTCTTCCAGTTTTCTGTTTAACTAATGGGAAATGATCATGGAAACCGAAAGAATGAGAAGCTTCAGTGAGAAGCAATTCAATGTAGCATTAATTATCTATTCCGTATAATCCAAATCCGCGTGGATGTGTAATATCTTTTCTTACTGGGATTACATTTAACAGCTCTTGATTCTCCCATTTAAATGATTTACTTGTAAGCTGTTACATGAATGTCCTAATGTTGTATGGTAGATGAATTTGATTTTACTGTCCAATGTTTTAAAGTATTCAATCACTTCTTCACCAATATTTTCTAAAGATCAAAATTATTTCCTTTCATTATTGTGAAATGTAGGTGAATTACCAATGAAGCTTTATCCTTAAGAGCCTTTTTGCTTTCAGTGAAGATTTTGAAATTCCATCTTCTTTCTTAATTTAAGTTGAAGAACTTTCAGAATTGTCCTCCTATTTTGCACTAAAAATTGCTTTCAATCATTTCAATGCTGTAAAATGCTTTAGAATGAAGAAGCACTGTAATTTATATCTCCTTCCAAGATTGAGGGAAAACTTTTTTCACATTACCTTTCCCTTCTTCTTAGAGACTTTTATATCCTTTTTATGACTGAGTGATTTGTGCCCTTTCTGTTTTTTGTCTTAAAGCTTTTAACACCTTATTACTTTGAAACCTCAGTATTTCACTGATAATGTTGCTGAAAGTTGAACAATGAAAATTTGTTTTTCCCTTCAGAACTGGCTGAATAAATTCTTCTTCAGTCTTCATTTTTTTCAAGCCTCATTGATTGACTTAAGCAACTTTTTCCCCAAGTTTCTTAGTGCTTATCCATTTCTCACAAAGAATTTTCTTGCAGCTGATATTTTTAGACAACTCTCAAAAAAATGTTTGTTCACGATAATGATTTAAGGCTTTTAGTTCTGCAACCTGGAATAATCACCCTTCCATCGGAATCTTCACTCTGATCCAGTGTTTGGTATCAATGGTGTTTGCTGTGTTCCAGGTTTATAATTCAGATTATTTTTCCTTGGTATCGCTGGTAAGACTCACCATTACTCAAGCTGTATCAATATTTGACACCACTTCTAGCTGTTTCAAGCTTCCACAGGTAGCCTTAGGGCTGCTATTAGCGCTGCTTCTCCTTAAACTACTGGCTGCATCATCCACAAAAGCTGCAAGATTCTGTGTGCTTTTCAGCTGCTGAATAGTTCAAAATAATTTTTGATCTGAATTGTTTCTTCTTGGATACACAGGCATTTGTACAGTGGAACATTTCTTCAAATTGTGCCCACTGTTGTTGTTATATAATGTGGGACAGCACTCCCATCACACTATAATCAGCTACTAATTTATATCTTCGAATGATCACTGCTGTCATCATATTATAATGACAGGGTTGAGAAGGCTTAGATAGTTTTACTGCCACCAATCCTTCTTATTGGTAATAGTCTATGTTACTGATGCCCAGTGGTGAAGGGTGCCCACATGAATTCTTAGGCAGAAGATAGATTCAGTTTTGATAAACTGAATATGGTTATTTCATAGTATTTTGTAGCTAATTACATTACATCTGAGATACATGATGGTCTCTTCTGGAACATCAAGCTCAATTTAAGAGTAAATTCACATTACTGCTAGCTAAACATTCTCATACCGCATCGGAACAAAGACAGAACCAGAAGCAGAGTTGAACGTGTAAGCTCCTCTCAGGAGCTGGCCTTTATTTCCTGATGGGTGGAGCCTAACTCATGTTGTTAATTACTCTACCAGGTACTGACTTGCCTTAGACAATGGATGGAATGAAAGCTATATAATCTATGATGCTTTCACAAATTCTATGCTTTTCTTAGTCATTTTGATATGCTTGGTTGCTAGTACCCTTTTCAATTCTAATTCAGTAGGGATTCTTTTGGGAATATCATAGGGAGCAGTCATGCTGCGATGGGTAGTGCATTTGATTGGTATTGGCTCTTGGATCAACTTTACATTCGGCCAGGGAGCTGCAAGCACCAGCTGAGACTTCCAGTGGTGCACTGCTGAAAAGGTTTTCAATTTTGAATCATTATTTGCTGCTCATCTCATCTCATTGATATGTAGAGTCTTTGACATGGAAGTCAAAGTGAGTACCTCGTGATATCAGCTCACCACTTGCTCAGAGGATGTTCCTATTAGACATTGGGCATCAAGATCTCAGGGTATACTCCATGGGCATCACTGCACACAGCACATGAGCATGGACATTGGAATCCAATGTGTGTCACCTCTAAGAACTCTCACGGCACATCTTCAATCCATTTACACTTCTGCATTTCAAAGCTGCACCTTGGGGTGCAATAGCAACTACCATTATAGTGCTGGAGCAAGGACTCAGGGACTTGCACCCAGCTCATGGACTAGGCAGACTGCATCTCTGGGCTGTTTGCTTGCTCCAAGTGCTCATTGACACGAGCCTACCATTTTAGCCAGAGATACCAGGCTCACAGAACTGCTGCATTCAACTTTCAACTCAAGGGCGGTCAGGGTCCTTGACTTGTAAGGTGCGTGGAGCCAAATGTTTTTCTGCTCTGTTCTTCTGGAATGAGAGGGAGAGAGAGAGAGAGAGAGGGGTATTAAGGGAGGTGAAAGTGGGTGGCAAAGCAGTTATTTTTGCTGCAGTTGGGGAGGTATCACAAACTGAATGAGTCAGAATGCAGAAGGCATGTAGGGTTTGTGTTGTCAGGGGTCGGGGTGAGTGAGAATGAGTGCAGAAAATGTTTCAGGTGATAGTGAAAGTGGTAGACCCTTGGCGGAGTAGAGGTGATACAGTGAGTGTGAGGTATTGGAGAGAAGACATGACAACTACGCTGATGAAGTGGAGAAGGTCTTCCTAGAGTCTGCACATTCCTCCAGAGGGCTGAGATTACACTGATCCAAAGTGGCTACCTCAGAGCAGGCTGACATGCCCTGGTGGCGTGGTCACCAGTGCCAATCATGAGGTTAGTGGATATCTCCTGCCTCTTCATCACATTGACAAAGCCTGCTTTTCGCCAAAAAAAAAGTAAAATTCAGTCCAAAATTCTTATTGACCATAGCAGCAATCTTCAGTGCCATATGGTGAGAAGTGGCTATCACTAAAATTATTGCAAGACACTTTGTTCTGTGATTATCAAATAAAATAATATGAGCTTTTTAGTGAACATCTCACTGTAAAATATTTTTCAAATTAAAATTATGTAGTTTAATCTCAGGAACCTGATGTTTGTCTATCTCACTACAGCTTTAGCTGCCAGTGGGAAATAATTATTGTCAAGTAGAAAAATGCTATTCCCCATAAGCTTAGTCAGAGCATATTATAAATATTGGCAACAGATTGAAGTGCCTCCTAGGGATGTTACAGACCTGAGTTGAAACATTGTCAATGAACCTTATCAGATTTCCTTACCTCGTTGCTGCTTCACCACATACTCCAGTCTGTTTATTGTCTTTATCGAAGTAAAATATAAGACACAGTAACTGACCGAATACGGGCACCACAGCAGTCATCCAAATTTTATTTTGTCATGAAATTGATATTGTTAAAACTATAGAGTTATGATTTGGCAAGTAATTTTCAAATGTATGATCAACAGACAAAGTGGAGGAAATCTGAATATTTCATAACACCCAGTATAATGGAAGCTTTATTGTTGTCTGTGACTACTTTTGACTTCTGATTTTCAGTCATGCAAAATAGAGGGGGCGAAATGTACTTGAAACAAATGCACATTAAGAAAAAAAATTACAAGTAACCATCAGATGAAACACTCAAGATGTTGATAGGCTGAAAGGACACTATGTTTCTGATTTGTTTTGGATTTCAGTGAACATGTTTGTCGAACTGGAAACTAATTTCAGTTGCTCTGACAAACTCGGAGTGTTTTAGGTCAAGGTGAAATTGAGAGAGATTCTTCCGAAAGCCAATCAGGATGTGTAACCCAGGCTTAGAGCTGCAGTGGTACTCAGCAACATCAGTTAACACTGGAATCCAAACGAGCAGAATGTTGCCCAATTTCAGCAAATCAAAAGAACAAAGCACCAAAGTTAGATCTTGAGTGAAAATTTGGTGCAGAGAGTGAAGTAGGTGCTGTGTTTTTTAACTTTTTCTTATTATAGCAGTTGAGTGTTTTTCTGCTGTCTTGAAGCCAGGTCAGGCAGCATCTGAGGAACAGGAGAGTCACTGTTTCCTGATGAAGAGCTCATGCTTGAAGCGTCAACTGTTCTGCTCTTCGGATGCTGCCTGACTGGCTATGCTTTTTTAGCACCACCTGTTTCGACTCTGATCTCCAGCATCTGCAGTCCTACCTTTCTCCTAGACTGTAACTTAATCGCTGTTACTTTGCTAAAGTATTAGCTTAACTAGCTAAAGCAATTAATTTACAAAACTGAATGAGCAGATGCAATTTAAAAAAAATTGACTCATCCAATATGGGATTAAACATAGTCATACAAGAAATAAGTAAGTCTGTGAGGACCACAGTGAATCAGCATAGTTATCTTGCAGTAGCTTGTCTTGGAAAATACAAAACCTGGAGAGAAAGCTAAAAATCACACAACACCAGGTTATCGTCCAACAGGTTTATTTGGAAGCACACTAGCTTTTGGAGCGACACTCCTTCATCAGGTGATCATGGAGGGCTCGATCGTAACACAGAACTTGTAGCAAAAATTTGCAGTGTGATGTAACTGAAATTATACATTGAAGAATTGATTGTCTGTTAAGCCTTTCATCTGTTAGAATACAGTGATAGTTTCACTTCTTTCATGTGTAAATCACAGAACCCTTTTTTGTATAAAGTTGCATTCTCGGGTTAGCTGTTAACAATGGTGATAGCTAGACAATATGTTGAAGGTGTTAGCCCCCTGTGTTCTCTGTCTATGACCTAATGTTTAGATTGATTCCA
>NC_057713.1:57448721-57469678 GCF_004010195.1 Chiloscyllium plagiosum | reverse complement strand
TGTCTTAAGTCTGTGAGGGGGTGCATGTGTGAGTGTGGGAGGGTGTGTGTCTATAAGGGTGTGTGTAGGTGTCTGTGTGCGCATCTGTGTGTACCTGTGTCCGTGTGTATGTGAGAGTGTGTGTGTGTAGGAATATCTGTGTGTGTGTATAGTGCAATGGTAATCACCTGTAATGTGACATGAACCCAAGGTCCCGGTTGAGGCCCTCCCTATGGGTACTGAACTTAGCTATCAGCCTCTGCTTGGCCACTTTCCTCTGCTGCCTGTCCCAAAGTCTACCTTGGAGGATGGTCACCCGAAGGTCCGAGGCTGAATGTCCTGGATCACTGAAGTGTTCCCCAACTGGGAGGGAACCCTCCTGCCTGTTGATTGTTGTGCGGTGCCCATTCATCCGTTGTCGACAGCTGTCTTCAAAAAGGCCTGGAGCATACCATATTGGAATTAAGCATTGTGGACAATTCACTTTGATGCAAGAGGTGCTTGTGCAGAAGGTACAGTTCTTAAGAGTTAAAAAATCACACAACACCAGGTTAGAGCCCAACAGGTTTATTTGGAAGTACAAGTTTTCAGAGCACCGCTCCTTTGTCAGGTAGCACTTCGAAAGCTTGGTCTTCCAAATTACCCTTTTGGACTATAATGTGGTGCTGTGTGATTTTAACTTTGTCCACTCCAGTCCAACATCAGCACCTCCATTTCTGAAGGGTTGCCAGTCTTCCTTCAGCAAAATCTTAGAAGCAAGCTGGGTCACAATTTGACAACGTCCTGTCGCCAAGCTTCTTTCTCGCTGAATGAAATGAGGAAAAGGTCCACTGGTACAGAGTATACAGTAAAGACATGTGCATTTTTCACTTCTATGCAACGTTCTTTCATGTATCTGTCTTGATCCCACTTTTGGATATTGCCTCACAATCCCAGAACATATCTTTCATATTTTGTGTGTTCACCAAACAAAAGTACAAACGGGTGCCCCCTACACCAGTGGGCCCATATTGTGTATGGTTGGTCATTGCACCTAACCGACATTGCACAAGTTTCTTAAAGGTTGCATTGAGAACTGAGGACTGGAATATCAGTATTGCGGCTTCAAGATACCATAGGCCTGTGCAATGACATATCACTCCATAAGCTCAGCAGCCAGGAATGACTGAAGAATTTTCTTCTCCACCATACTGGTAAAACAAATCCCAGAACGTTAAGCTGCCAGTCTTGTCCCTCTCAACTATGGCTCTGTAGTACCTACAACACATTATCATTATACGTACCAATCCAAGCTCTATGTTCATTTGCCTTACTTGTCATACTCCTCACATTAAAACAAATACACCTCAGGCTACCAGTCCTGTTGTGTTCAGTAATCTCTCCCAATTTGTTCCTCCTCTTAGCTGGTCTTAGTTTCTGACTCTTCCTTAGCCATTTCACTAGCTCTGATACCCACCCCCCACCACACTAGTTCAAACCTTCCCGAGTGACACTGACAAATGTCCCTGACGGGATATCAATGTCCCTCCTGTTATGGAGCAATCCATCTTTTTCTTACAGGTTCTACCTGCCTGGAAGACATCCCAATGATTCATATATCTAGAGCTGAAACTTTATTGCTGGAACAGCACAGCAGGTCAGGCAGCATCTAGGGAACAGAAGATTCGACGTTTCGGGCACATGCCCTTCTTCAGGAAGAAGGGCATGTGCCCGAAACGTCGAATCTTCTGTTCCCTAGATGCTGCCTGACCTGCTGTGCTGTTCCAGCAATAAAGTTTCAGCTTTGATCTCCAGCGTCTGCAGACCTCACTTTCTCCTCTTCATATATCTAGAACCTTCTCTCCTACACCAGCTTTAGTCACGTATTTAACTCTACTATCTTTCTATTCCTAGCCTCACAGGCACATGACACAAGGAATAATCCTAAGATTAGAACCCTAGAGGTCTTGCTTTTCAATTTACTACCTAACTCCCTGTGGCCCCTTTTAAGTACCTCATCATTTCTTGCCCATGTTGTTAGTACCAAAGTGTACCATGACCTGTGGTTGTTCGCCTTCCCTTTCGAGAATGTCCTGTGCCCATTCAGAGACATTCTTGACCCTGGCATGAGGGAGGCAACACACTGTCTTGGAGTCCCTTTTGTGGCCTTAGAGATGCCTTCCTGTACCCTTGACAATAGAGTCCCCTATTACTACTGCACTTTGACCCTCCCTGCTGTACAACAGCATTGGCTGCTGCTGTCACCGTTCCTTCATAGGCAAATACCCATCCCGGCAACAGTACCCAAAACGATATATTTGTTAGAGAGGGAGATATTTACAGGTGACACGTGCCCTGTCTGCCTGCCCTTTCTTGTAGTCACCCATCTAGCTGCATGAGCCTTGGCTGTGACCACATCTGTAAAATTCCTGTGTATGATGCTTTCCACCTCCTGCATGCTCTTGAGTATGTGTAAATCCCTAGGATCTGATGAGATTTATCCCAGGCTTCCATGTGGGGGTGCAAGGATGAAATTTTGGGGGGCTTGGCAGAGATAGTTCATCCTTCTCTGGTCACAGGTGAAGTTTCAGATGACTGGAGGATAGCTAATATAGTTCCTTTGTTCAAGAAGGGCATCAGAGATAAGCCAGGTAATTATTGATCGGTTAGTCTGATGTTAGCGGTAGTAGGGAAATTATTGGGGAAAATTCTGACGGACAAGATTAATTAGCACTTAAAAAGGGAGGGATTGATCAGGGATAGTTAGCATGAATTTGTCAGAGGGAGATCCTGACTAATTTAATTGGGTTTTTTTGAAAACCTGATTAAATATATTGATGAGATTACTGCAGTTGATGTGGTTTAGATGGACTTCAGTCAGATCTTTGACCATGGAAGGCTGGTCCAAAAGGTAAGAATCCATGGGATCCAAGGCATGTTGGCAATTTTTGGATCCAAAATTTGCTTGCAAATAGGAGGCAAAGGGTGAGTGCCGAAGGTTATTTTTGTGATTGGAAGCCTTTGACTAGTGAAGTACCACAGGGATCAGTATCATTTGTAGTGTACATTATAACTTAGATGCAAATGTAGACGGTATATAACTAAGCTTGTAGATGATATAAAAATAGTGAGGAGGATGGTCTCAGGCTACAGTATATGATCAGCTGGTAAATTGGGCAGAGCAATGGTAGATGGAATTTAATCCTGATGTGTGTGAGTGGTCTAATAAGGAAAGGATATGCACAATGTATGGTAGGTCCCTAAAGAGTACTAAGGAACAAAGTGACCTTGCTGTGCAAGTCCATAGATGGTTGAAGGTGTCAGTATAGATAGACAGGGTGGTGAACAGGGCCCATAATTTTATTAGCTGGGGTGTGGAATATAGAAGCAAAGAAGTCTTGTTACAATGTGATATAACACTGGTTAGGCCACAGATAGAATATTGTGTGCACTTCTAGTTGCCACACAATCAGAAGGATGTGATTGCAGTGGAGAGGGTGCAGAGGAAATTCATCAGGATGTTGCCCGGGATGAAAGATGAAAGGTCTCCACTATGAGAAGAGACTGGATAGACTGAGTTTGTTTTCCTCGGAGTGGAGGAGACTGAAGGGATGATCTGATTGAGGTATTCAAATTATGAGAGGCATACAGAAGGTGGATTGTGACAATCTTTTCCCCATGGCTGATGTGTCGAAGACCATCGATTTTAGATGAAGAGTAAGTGGTCTAGAGGAAATCTAATGAAACATTGTTTCACCCACAGAATGGTGGAAATATGGAATGCACTGTGTGGCTGGGTCGTGGAGGAAACATTTAAGAAGAATCTGGATGGTCGATGGTTGGCTATGGACCCAAAGCAGGGAAATAGAATTGGTGTAGTTCAGTGTTTGTTAGTTGGCATTGACATAATGATTCAAAGGGCCTGTTTCCATATTTTGTGACTCTGACTCTAAATTGTTTCATGAGGATCTTGTGGAATGGAAAAGGGAGTCCAGGGGGACTGTGATTTCTATCTTGGAGCACTCTTGCTCCTCAGTATTCACACATATGGACTTGGAGCACCTGCAGGGCAGCTATCAGGGCATAAGGTTTGTAAATGTTTGTGAAGTACCCATGTATTTAGGTGATCTAACTGTACAACCCTCTATACTGAATTTGAAAGTTATGTTAAAGTGTCCAATTGCCTGGTGCCAACCAGGTGGTGAGTTAAAATCAATTCAGGTTTGATAACAAGCATGGAACTTGACCTATTCTAAAAAAGTAATTCTATAAAACGCACATTGTCTATGAGCTAAGTTTTGCGAAAAATGATCAGAAAATAGTCAAGATAGTCAAAAATTATTGCTTTACATAAAAATGTAGGAAAAAAAAATTTTTTCTTTACAAAACCCTGGGTTGGATGCTGCAAATCCTTGGACTGGATTTCTGTAACTGCATCCAACTTCCTACCCTGACTTCATTGGTTAGTTATGACAGAGCTCCTGGACTGGATGCTACAAGCCCCATATAACCCTCAGTTAGATGAAAATTTCTGCCACTGGGGAGTCCGCCTTGAGCCAGTTGCAACAGACATCAGAATTCTGCTGCATTGCAGCATTTCTGATAACAATTGTGCTTTTGGCTGAAGATTCATAAAATCATTAAGTTATTTTGAAATCATGCTAAAGACAGCATTGTTATCACCCTGCAGTCAATTGGACTGGCTTTAAATTTTAAATATTCTCTGCTGCTGTCATAGCAACAGCGCTTGCCAAAGACATATGTGAATCTCTGCTCAGCGTTGCTATGCTGGCAGGAAGCACATTGGATTATGTATTTACATCTTTATAGTATTTTTCATCACACAGATTTTATTTTATTTCATATTAATTGTCACCATTGGCAGATTCCCCAGAATAAATCCCAGGTTCACCTCCTACTCCTGTCTGTATTAGGTCTGAGAAACTGGCAGAGAAGAAATAGAAAATCCTGGCATTAGGTCATTGTAAAAACATTTATAATTAGTGCCTGAGTAAATGTGGTAACATTTCTGAAGATTTGGATAATTGTTTTAGAGTCTAGAGATATTCCCACAGTCAGAAAACACAATTATTATTTGTTCACTCATAGGATGTGGACATTGCTGGCTGGGCCAGCTTTTATTGCCTGACCCTAGTTGCCCTTGAGAAGTTGGTGGTGAGTTTCCCTCATGAACTGCTGCAGTTTATGTGCTGTAGGTAAACCCACAATGCCCTTAGGGAGGGAATTCCATGATTTTGACCCAGCAACATTAAAGGAACAGGTGTATATCCAAGTCAGAATGGTGAGTGACTTGGAGGGTAACATCGGATGGTGGTGTTCCCAGAAGTTTTAGGCTTTTTTATAACCAATCAATATTTGGATATATGTAAAGGACATTGGTCAATGGCTTAATGCCATAGAATGTACTTTTTTCCAATCTCCTGACAAATAATCCTATTTTAAAATCATTAACATTGCAATTTCTAGTAGTTAGGTAATGTATCTTGCTGAATTTGGTGAGTGACAAAATTAATATTGCCTGTTGGGGAGACGGTAAATGCCACCTTGTGCAAGCATTATACTGATGGTGATTCAGCAGAGTTGAAGGATAGAGCACAGGAAATTCTTCGCTCCCATCTTTTCTTGTGAAATTCCATTCTATTATTGACAACTTTGTCCCATTCTTGTCATCCATCCTTGACATAACTGCAGAAATGGTGGGTTACCTTTTAATTAGAAAGGCAGCAAACTGTTCATTATAACTTTGCATTGGAAGAAGATGAGAATGTGTGTGTTTGTGGAGTAGGCTGGGGGTATTTAACCTACATGCTGTTGTTCAGAAGTTGCTGGAAGTATCCTGGGAATGGACATTTCAGAATTTATGCAAGTTTTATCCTTCCTGAATCTCATTTTCAAAGTGAAGGTGTGAAACGTGTGTAAGAGTATGAAAAATGAGTAACATTGATGCTGTCTCCTTTATAGATCCTCTGAAACGCTGTTACCTGAATGATGTACTTTATATAGAGTCATAGAGGTGTACAGCACAGAAACCGACCCTTTGTTCCAACTTGTCCATGCCGACTAGATAGCCCAACCTAAACTAGTCCCATTTTCCAACACTTGGCCCATATCCCTCCAAACCCTTTCTATTCATATACCCATCCAAATGCCTCTTAAATGTTGCAATTGTACCAGCCTCTACTACTTCCTCTGGCAGCTCATTCCATACATGCACCACCCTCTACATAAAAAAGTTGCCCCTTAGGTCCCTTTTATATCTTTCCCCGCTCGCCCAAAAGCTATGCCCTCTAGTTCTGGACTCCCCCATCCCAGGGGAAAAACTTTGTCTATTTATCCTATCCATGTCCTTCATTATTTTGTAAAAATCTATGAGGTCATCCCTCAGCCTTTGACGCTCCAGGGAAAACTGCCCCAGCCTATTCAGCCTCTGTAAATCTTTTCTGAACCTTTTCAAGTTTCACAGCATCCTTCCGATAGGAAGGAGACCAGAATTGCACGCAATATTCCAAAAGTGGCCTAACCAACATCCTGTACAGCCTCAATATGACCTCCCAACTCCTGTACTCAATACTCTGACCAATAAAGGAAAGCATATCAAACACTTTCTTTATTATCCTATCTACCTGTGACTCTACTTTCAAGGAACTATGAACCTGCACTCCAAGGTCTTTTTGTTCAGTAACACCTTCGAGGACCTTACCATTAAGTGTATAAGTCCTGCTAAGATTTGCTTTCCCAAAATGCAGCACCTTGCATTTATCTAAATTAAACTCCATCTGCCACTTCTCAGCCCATTGGCCCATCTGGTCAAGATCCCGTTGTAATCCGAGGTAACCTTCTTCGCTGTCCACTACACCCCCAATTTTGGTGTCATCTGCAAACTTACTAACTATACCTCCTATGCCTATATCCAAATCATTTATATAAATGATGAGAAGTAGAGGACCCAGCACCGATCCTTGTGGTACTTCACTGTAAGCCTCCAGTCTGAAAAACAACTCTCAACCACCACCCTCTGGTTCTACCTTTTATGTCTTCCAAAATAACAGATCATTGTTCTGTCTTGGGAAAATATACATGATCATGAAGTAATCTGCTTGCCAGATTTTTATTTCTGATGACTGGCAAATTGTGATGTACAAAAGTACATATTGTAACAATGAAAAAAATCTTTCTATGCATTATAATACTTTATCCAAAGGATCAAGTGCTGTTGTGTATTGTGCAGTTTGAATGGCTAGTCCAGTGTGAGATCAAAAGCTATTTGTTTAACCTCTCTGTTTGCCACTTACTTAATTTTTACATAAGAGCTAAGACATCTGTTTGGCTGTTGAAAGCTTTGCCAGATGTCCATGCTTTAATCCATTCTTTGCAGAATTACTTAGCCATCTGTTTGGTTCCTTGAAATCACTGGACTATAAATGTTAACTCTGCTTTCTTTCCACAGGTGCTGCCAAACGTGTAAGTTTCACCAGCAATTTCTGTTTTTCTTTCAGATCTCCGACATCCACAGTTCTTTGCTTTAATTTATTATAGGAGCAGGGAAGGTCTGTAATATTTCAATGTCTTATTTTGATGATTTGCCAGTAGCACCACAAATGGGTAAACTTGATACTACGGACTGGACTTCTTCCTTTTAAGGAAGAGTTGAGCAGAATTTTGATTTTTCTAAGAGTCATTAGTGTGTGGACTTCACTTCCCCAGACTGAGTTATTCATGGTTGAGTTAGGTGAATTTTTTTGGAATTGGCTCAAACATAGAAGACAGAGGGTGGTGGTGGAGGGTTGTTTTTCAGACTGCAGGCCTGTGACCAGTGGAGTGCCACAAGGCTCGGTGCTGGGTCCTGTCCTTTTTGTCTTTTACGTAAATGATTTGGATGCGAACATAAGAGGTACAGTTAGCAAGTTTGCAGATGACACCAGAATTGGAGGTGTAGTGGACAGCGAAGAGGGTTACCTCAGATTACAACAGGATCTTGACCAGATGAGCCAATGGGCTGAGAAGTGGCAGATGGAGTTTAATTCAGATAAATGTGAGATGCTGCATTTTGGGAAAGCACTTAATGGTAAGGTCCTACGGAGTGTTGTTGAACAAAGAGACCTTAGAGTGCAGGTTCGTAGTTCCTTGAAAGTGAAATTGCAGGTAGATAGGATAGTGAAGAAGACATTTGGTATGCTTTCTTTTATTGGTCAGAATATTGAGTAGAGGAGTTGGGAGGTCATGTTGCGGCTGTATAGGACATTTGTTAGGCCACTGTTGGAATATTGAGTGCAATTCTGGTCTCCTTCTTATCGGAAAGATGTTGTGAAAATTGAAAGGGTTCAGAAAAGCTTTACAAAGATGTTGCCAGGGTTGGAGGGTTTGAGCTATAGGGAGAGGTTGAACAGGCTGGGGCTCTTTTCCCTGGAGCATTGGAGGCTGAGGGGTGACCTGATAGAGGTTTATAAAATTATGAGGAGCATGGATAGGGTAAATAGACAAAGTCTTTTCCCTGGAGTCAGAGAGTCCAGAACGAGAGGGGAAAGATATAAAAGAGATCTGAGGGGCAGTATTTTCACACAGAGGGTGGTACGTGTATGGAATGAGCTGCCAGAGGATGTGGTGGAGGCTGGTACAATTGCAACATTTAAGAGGCATTTGGATGGGTATATGAATAGGAAGGGTTTGGAGGGATATGGGCCGGGTGCTGGCAGGTGGGACTAGATTGGGTTGGGATATCTGGTCAGCATGGACAGGTTGGACCGAAAGATCTGTTTCCATGCTGTACATCTCTATGACTCTATATAGAAATCAAAAATTATGGGGTGCAAACACGAAAGTGGAGCTGAGATCACACAGATCAAACATGATCCAGTTGAACAGTGGCGCAGGTTTGAATGGCCAAAAGGCTTACGTCTTTTCTTGTGTTCCTGTATTGGACCCCGTCATGCCAGTTACTGCTGTATTCCTGGCCATTATTTGGTCCTCAGCCATGCTGGTTCCTTGCAGCTACACAATAGCTACCAGAAGTACTCATCCTTCGGTGACCTGTAGACAAAAAAGCAGGAAGCAATTATGTCAGCGTATTTATTAAGGCCCTCCCTCCGATTCTGAGCATTTATATCCAATAGGAAGCTGTATACTCAGCATCCTGTTGCTCAGGCACATCCTGACCTCCACCTGTTCCATTCTGTTCATATCCTCTGTGGAGGCTGATTCCAAGAGGCAGCCACATGAAGATACAGTAAAACAGTGACCCTGGAAATGGAGGCCATGACCAGGGGCACCTTCCCTCCAGCACAACTGATCTGCTCTCCCTCATCTCGAAGTCTTGGTCCTTACACAAATTACAGCAATGCTTTTATCAGCTCTGAAGAGTTCTTTACTCAAAACGAAGCTACATACCTCACCAGCCTTACCCCTCTCAACCCCAGTAACTTCATCTGCCATTCATCATCATCAGTACTCCCTCTGTCATTTGTCAGCTTCCTACAGTTATAATCTTACAACTTTGGGAACCTCCCTAATATAATACCTACATTTTCTCCCCACAAACATTTTCGACATACATTTTCCAAACTTTCTTGCATGATCCACTATTCTCCAGCTGATCTCACTATAAACACACAGTCATACAAATTAAGGCAAAAGAGATGGCATTGATAAGCAAAGGGGTGAAACGTAATCAGGAGTAGACAGAAATATGGAGTAATTAATTTAGCTATGGGCAGCACGGTGACAAATGGGTGGAAAGGTGGCACAGTGGTTAGCACTGCTGCCTCACAGTGCCAGAGACCCGGGTTCAATTCCTGCCTCAGGCGACTGACTGTGTGGAGTTTGCACAATCTCCCCGTGTCTGCGTGGGTTTCCTCTGGGTGCTCCAGTTTCCTCCCACAGTCCAAAAATGTGCAGGTTAGGTGAATTGGCCATGCTAAATTGCCCGTAGTGTTAGGAGCAGGGGTAAATGTAGGGGAATGGGCCTGGGTGGGTTGCGTTTCGGCAGGTTGGTGTGGGCTTGTTGAATGTCGAAGCAGGGTTTAGGAATGAATGGTCTTAGAATCCCTAGTGTGTAACAGACCATTTGGCCTAACAAGTCCACACCGAGCCTCCGAAGAGTAACCCACCTAGACCCATTCCCTGACCCTATTGCTCAACATTTACCCCTAACCTACACATCCCTGAACACTACGGGCAATTTAGCATAGCTAATTCAACTAACCTGCATATCTTTGGACTGTGGGAGGAAACCGGAGCACCTGGAGGAATCCCATGCAGACACGGGGAGAAGGTGCAAACTCCACACAGACAGGTGCCCGAGGCTGGAATCGCACCTGGGTCTCTGGCGCTGTGAGTGCTAACCACTGAGCCACGGTACCATCTCTTTTGCTTTAATTTATATGTCTGTGTGTTTATAGTGAGTTCAGCTGGAGGATAGTGGATCATGCAAGAAAGCTTGGAAAACGTATGTCTAAAATGTTTGTGGGGAGAAAACGTAGGTATCATATTAGGGAGGTTTTCAAAGTTGTAAGATCTGAGTATAACTGTAGGAAGCTGACAAATGATAGAGGGAGTGCTGAAGATGATATGAATGGCAGATGAAGTTATGTAGGTGAGGCTGGTGAGGTATGTAGCTTATCTGTAAGTGTGCTCTGAGAAAACCCCCTTCTCTCAGAGGGTTGTGCATCTTTGGGATTCCTTGCCACAGAGATCTGTTGGGGGCAGAGTCCTTGTGGATATTAAAGGCTGAGATAGATAGATTTCTTGATCAGTAAAGGAATCAAAGGTAATGCGGAAAGGGCAGGAAAGTGGATATGGTGAGTGTTAAATCGGTCATGATCCTGTCGAATGGAGAAAACTCGAGAGACTGAACAGCGTACTCCTGTTCCTGTTCCCTGTGATCTTAAGATTGTAGGGAGCAGGCAGACTAGACTAGCAGACTAGTGGAGTTGAGATCAGCCATAATCGTACCAAATGGAGGAACAGGTTTGAGGAGCTCAATTGCCTTTTCCTGTTCTTAGTTCTTATGTTATGTTGTTATATTCATTCACGTCTGTACAACTGAAGCATAGCTGCTTTATTTTTGTATTCAATTCCCCTTGCAATAGACAATAACATTCTATTAGCTTGCCTAATTACTTGTATACCTAGATATCAACCTTTTGCAATCCTTGCATTGAAACACACAGAACTCTCTGCAACTTAGAGATCTACAATCTTTTACTATGTAGCTAAAATGCTTCTTTTTATTGTAGATTGAATGGCTGCACTGCCGTCTGTTACCACTGAACCTTCCCTGCTTACCCTGGATCCCATTAATTTTTGTCTCCTCACTGAGCTCATGACTATCACTGTGCCTACATCCATTTTGATTCCTTCTGATGTCTGTACCACCTATGCCATACAGTTCCCTGACAATGAGGCACAGATGGGGATAGTCATGTCACTAAACTAGTAATCCAGAGGCCTAGGGTCATGGGTTCAAATCCTACTGCAGAAGGCTATTGATTAGATTAGATTACCTACAGTGTGGAAACAGGCACTTCGGCCCAACAAGTCCACACCAACCCTCCGAAGAGCAACTCACCCAGACCCATTCCACTACATTGACCCCTGACAAGTGTACCTAACACTATGGGCAATTTAGCATGGCCAATTCACCTGACCTGCACATCTTTGGACTGTGGGAGGAAACCGGAGCACCTGGAGGGAACCCACGCAGACACGGGGAGAACGTCAAACTCCACACTGACAGTTGCCCGAGGCAGGAATTGAACCCAGGTCTCTGGCGCTGTGAGGCAGCAGTGCTAACCACTGTGCCACCGTGCTGCTAGCTGGTAAAACTTGAATTCACTTTTAGTCAGTACACCACCTTGCCTGCTGGATGCCATTTATATGCTGTTGTGAATCTGAAGGAATGTGTTTCAGGTGCATGGATAACTTACAGAAAAGTACACATAAATCCCGCAAAATTGCCACGAAGAGTGGAGCTAGATAAAGCACAGTAGGTCAAGCAGCAGCAGAGGAAGAAGGGGAGTAGATGTTTCAGGTCAGAACCTTTCTGAAGAAAGATCCCCATCTGAAATGTCGACTCCCTGTTCCTCTGATGCTGCTTGACCTGCTGCGCTTTTTCCAGCTCCACTCTTTATCCACTCTGACTCTCCAGCATCTGCAGTTCTCACTACCTCCAATTTGTTATGACCAGATGAGCAGAGCTAAATCAGCTCCCATTGCCACTGGGAAGCTCGGCATGCCTTTAAACTTACAAGAACACAATCCTTTGATTTCATCCTGCCATCAAGAAGCTGAGTTTTTTTCTTGAAGCAGCACAGTTTCAGTCCAAAGGTTTGGGTCAATCAGTACATCTAACTCTGTCTCAACATATTGTGCAATCCCTACTGCCCACACAACCATTGTTAATCATCTCAACACATTCATTTTCTAAAACATCTTTGAGGTTCCTGTGCCCTGCAGCAGTTTGATAACCGTTACAGGGTGTTCTGATAGCCCATTATTTTTAATTGAGAAAGGAGAGAGGTTCACAATGAAGTAAAGCTTCAGCAGTTCTTTTTTGCGCAACAGTAATTGCAGATAGGAATGAAGTACTATCCTGCTGTGTGAGCATGAAGCTGGTTTAGGAAACTACCAAACCAACCTTCAAGCATTTTACAAAATCAGATTTCTCAAATCTTCCAAGTGGTTATGATTCTGTAAGTAAATATGTTTTAGTGGCACAATAAAACAATTACACTATTTCTCCTCCTTCACTTCACTGAATCAGCAAGATTTTAATGTTTTTCCTGCTTTGCTTGATCACCTTCATGCTGAACCTACAATGAAGAAATGTGTTTCCGTTGGAAAATTTAGTTAAATGGAAAGAAAACAATTCATTCTCAAATAATTTTTTCAGAAAAACATAGAAGTTTTGAACAAGTGGAGAAGGAGAGTTAATGTTCTGAGTCCAATTGTTTCTTTGGAACTGAACGTCAGTTCTGAAGAATAGTTGTGTTGGACTTGAAATCTTAATTTTGTTACTCTCAGACCTGTTTAGTTTCTCTGGTACTTTTTATTTTTATTTGACTGTATTTATTGTACTAGAGGGGTTCCAGAGGAGTTTACAGCAATGATCCTGGGGATGAAGGGCTTGTCATTATCAGGAACAGCGGAGGACTCTGGGTCTGTACTCGATGGAGTTTAGAAAGATGAGGGGTTCTGATCAAAAATTACAGAATATTGAAAGGCCTGGATAGGGTGGACTTGGATAAGATGCTTCCAGTGTAAGAACAGACTAGGGCCCAAGGGCACAGCCTCAGAGTGAAGGGACAAACCTTTAGAACTGAGATGAGGAGTAATTTCTTCAGTCAGATGGTTAATCTGTGAAACTCATTGCCGCAGAAAGCTGTCACTGAGTGTATTGATTCGTAGGGGGATCAAGAATTACAGGGAAAAGGCAGGAGAATGAGCTCGAGAAACATATCCACCATGATCAAACGGTGGAGCAGACTGAATGGGCTGAAAGGCTTAATTCTGCTCCTGTATCTTTTGGTCTGATGGACATCTCCAGCATCTCCAATATTTTCCTTTTATTTGAGCTGGATGTTGTTATAGTCCTTTTTAAATGTTCAAGTGGCCTTTGTGTTAAAGGCCTTGGGAAGTGTAAATGGTGTTAAGCTAAGCATCAGATGCAGTGTGTTTTTTTTTATTATGAAGACAAGTGTCATCAGTCTGCCTTTTATGAAAGAATATAATTGCTGATTTCAGGAAGCCAATTAGTTAAAAATATGAATTAGCCACTTCATACATATGCAAATTAGACCTATTTCCTTATGCAAATATGTTCAATTACAAGACTGACATTTCCCTAGTGATTAAAATTGGTAAGTCATATCTTTACAAAACAGAAGGGGTTTTGTTGAGGTTAATATTAGGAAATGATCAAAAGCAAGTATTTTAGTTTATTAACTCATGGCTTATTAAGTTACTCAGATATTAAACACACAGAAATTTCTAGGTTGTGGAGAACCGAAAACATTGATTTCTAACAAAATGGTATTTGAAATGAAAGTCTTCTGGTAAGTGTGGTTAGATTTCAAGAAGAGGTTATGCTGCTTCTGTTCCTGTAGTTTTGATTCACAGGCGTTGCTGCAATTTCTGGCAGTTTCTGATATAAAAGATCCCTGGTAATGATGCTTCTCACTTCACATGCTGTAAACTGTATTTAGCCTTTGGTGCGATGAAAGGAAGCTTCAGTTTATTTATAGAATCTTCATTATGTCAAATTCCCCACGATCACCATGTGTGTTCCAAGAAACAATCCCTTTGAAATTAAAATTTTTAAAGGAAAAAAACGTAATTATTTTAATTGAAGTGACCTTATTCCTTCAATGGAGTTTTTTGCTTCTGAATGTATAATCCGCACTTAAGTAACCATTTTTAGACAACATTTTGAGAGGAAAATCGCCTCTCTAGGTTCTAACTAGTTGCTAATACAGGAGTATTCTGGAGTCTCTAAAATTTATTGGGCTATGAAAGTAGCATTGTTTGGATATTTTCATTTATTCTTTATAAATATATTGGGAACAGCAGAAAGAGCTACTATACTGATCATCAAGAATTATCCAAACAGGAACAAAAGAGTTTGCTTTTCAATAGTTGGGGAAGACTGAATGCCATGAGAAAGGTTGTGTCAGGTATCCAGTGCTGAGAAAATAGAGCAGAATGGTTAAAGGGGAAAGGATCCTATGACAATGGCTCTGCAAAGACTGCCAATCAATATTGTGTACTGTAGACATCTATGAGGTCTGACATGTAAAAGACCTTTGTGCTGGTTAATAGCTGATTATAGGAACCCTTCATCCCACACCCATCCACCGCCATAAAGGAAATTCCCAGTGTCACACTCCTCTTGAAATATTTGAGCTCAAAGTTTGTGAGAAGATTTGTAGCTTGGGTGCTCGTTGCTGTGGTTCTGTTCGCCGAGCTGGAAGTTTTTGTTGCAAACGTTTCGTCCCCTGTCTAGGTGACATCCTCAGTGCTTGGGAGCCTCCTGTGAAGCGCTTCTGTGGTGTTTCCTCCGGCATTTATAGTGGCCTGTCCCTGCCGCTTCCGGTTGTCAGTTTCAGCTGTCCGGCCACTACAGTGGACAGGCCACGAAACGTTTGCAACAAAACTTCCAGCTCGGCGAACAGAACCATATTTGAGCTCTTTGCAGTGAATCTTATTTTATTCTATCTCGTTCCCCAGGCAGTAATTCCTACAAATTATAAGTCTTGATGCAGTAACCCGTTTCGTGAAGCCTGGATCTTCAGATTAGTATTTCTCTAATGCTATAAAATACTGATCAGCAGATCGAAACTTGAATGAGGGAGGGTCTTTAGCTTATTTGTTTTTTTTTAATTATTCACAGAACGTGGGTGGCATTGGCTAAACTAGCCTTTATTGCCAATTCCTCTTGTCCTTAAAATGGTGGAACAATGCTGCAACAATCAAGTGGGATGCTTTGTACTGGAATGTGTCAAGCTTGGGTCTTGTTGGAGTTGTACCCATGCAGGCAAGTGGGCAGTATTTCATCACACTCCTCACTTGTGCTTGAAAGTGGTGGACAGGCTTTGGGGAGTCCGTAGTCAGTTACTTACTGCAGTATACCCGGCTTCTGTGCTGCTCTTGTTGTTTATATGGCTAATCCAGTTCAATTTCTAGTCAACCTCATTATTAACACCCCAGGGTGTTAATAATGAGGGATTTATTGGCGTATTGCCATCGAATATCAAGGGATGGTGATTAGTTTCTTTCTTTGGAGATAGTTGTTACCTGGCACTTGTGTGGTGCTAGCCCAAACCTACATTTGGTCATGGATTGTTTCAGTTTTTGACCGATCATTGCTGGCAGTCACGACCCACTGCCTGGCATATCTGTGGCAAAAGGCAAGATCACTCAGAAGTACTGTTTGTAACTGCTGAATGAGGTGGAAATGCACAAAAAAGGCAAGGCAAGACAGATCTGCTATGAGCATCCAAGTAAGCTGTATTCATTGATACTTGATGTGTAGTAATTATTAAAGGTATCTGTCTTTTGGTTTACATTCTGATGTCTTAAGACATGATTTGCTATCAGACCTACCGAATAAAGAAGTGTATTCATTTATTTTTCTTTGGATCATTCTGTAATCCTGAAGCAAATCTGTATCAAATGATTTGTCCATTCTGTAATGTCCTGTTTGATCGTCTAATGTACTTTTGATTTTAAGTCTCCTTGTAATAATTTACTCCATTGTCATTAGAGCTTCTCCTATTTAATTGATTTACTTGAACTCTTTTGTAGGACCTTTACCATTTTTAATGGATTTAGATAATTTTGCTGTTCGCTGTTTCAATTTGTACAGTCATTTTGATTGTACTTATGTTGTCGTCTGCAGTATATGTTTAGAATATTTTATATCTTTGAATATTGCAATTATTTTTAATTGCTACATCTAGAAAACACAACATTAATTATTCTTTGTAATTAAGAATTTTTGTTTTAATGAAAACATTTAATTTATATTCAGTAGAGTTGAAAAGCTTCTAAATATTTCAGGATTATCCTCCTTTATCTACTGAAAGAATATTTGCATGCATATAACAAACATTGAAATATTTTAAGATGAAGCAATACTGTAGTATTTATTCTTGATGAAGATAGAGGAAGTCCTGTTACTTTGCACCATTTTCCCTTCCTTCTTAGTGACTTTCATACCTTTTTTAATATAATGGAGGATTCATGCCTGTTGTATTTGTTGTCTAAGCATTTATTGTATTCACAAACTGGATGTGGACACTGCTGACTGGGACAGCATTTACAGCCCATCTCTAATTGCACTTGAGGAGATGGTAGAGAGCTACGACCTTGAAGCTACTATCTACAGTCCATTTGATGTAGGGAGACCCACAATGCTGTGATGGAGGTAATTCCAGAATTTTGAGCCAGCAACACTGAAGGAATGATAATATATTTCCAAGTGAGGATGATGAATGGCTTGATGGGGAACTTGCAGATGGTAGTGTTTTCATGTGTCTGTTCCCCTTGGAAGTGGTCAGGGGTTTGGAAGGTGTTGTCTGTGGAACTTTGGTGGATTTCTGCAGTGATGTTTCTATATGGTGTGCACTGCAGCTACTGAGCGTTGGTGGTGAGGAGTGTGATTGTTTGCGGATGTGGTGCCAACCAAGTGGGCTGCTTTGTCCTGGATAGTGTCAAACGTTTTGAATGTTGTTGGAATTGTACTCATTCAGGCAAGTGGAGAGTATTCCATCACACTTCTAACTTGTGCCTTGCAGATGGTGAACAGGCTATGGGTTATGAAAAATGAGTTACTTGCTCCAGGATTTCTAGCTTATGACCTGCTCTTATAGCCACTGTATTTATCTGATTAATCCATTCAGTTTCTGCAATGTAGTTAAAGCCCAGAATGTTGATAGCGGGGAATTCAGTGATGAATATGCCACTGAATGTCAAGGGATGATAGTTAGATTCACTCTTTTTGGAAATGGTCATTATCTGGCACATGGAGAAAGTGAGGACTGCAGATGCTAGAGATCAGAGTCAAAGAGTGTGGTGCTGGAATAGCACAGCTGGTCAGGCAGTATCCGAGGGGCAGGAAAGTCGACGATTCGAGTATGAGCTCTCCATCAAGAATGAGGGGGCGGCCACTGGGTCTGAGAGATAAATGGGAGGGAGAGGGGGCTGGGGGGTAGGTAGGTGGGACTGCGATAGGTCGATGAAGATGATAGATTGAAGAGGAGGGTGGAGCGGATAGGCAGGAAGGAAGATGGACAGGTAGGACAGTTCAAGACGGCGGTGCCGAGATGGAAGGTTGGATCTGGGATAAGGTGAGAGGAGGGGAATTGTGGAAACTGGTGAAATAACTCCCCCTCCCACTCCACCAAGGACATGCAAGTCCTGGGCCGCCTTCACTGTCAAACTCTCGCCACTCAATGCCTGGAGGAAGAATGCCTCATCTTCTGCCTTAGGACCCTCCAACCACATGGGATCAATGTGGACTTAACCAGTTTCCTTATTGCCCTTCCTGCCCTACCATATCCCAGATCCAACCTTCCAGCTTGGCACCACCCTTTTGAACTGTCCTACCTGTCCATCTTCTTTCCTACTTATCCGCTCCACCCTCCTCTCCAACCTATCATCCTCACCCCCACCTTCATCTACCTATTGCATTCCCACCCTATCTTCCCCCCAGCCCCTCCCCCTCCCATTTATCTCTCAGCCTCGTTGGGCCACCCCCTCATTCCTGATGAAGAGCTTATGCTCAAAACATCGATTCTCCTGCTGCCTGACCAGCTGTGGATTCATTACCTGGCACTTCAATGGCATAATTATTACTTGCCACTTGTCAGCCCAAGCCTGGATATTGTCTAGGAAATTCTTGCATTTGGGCATAGACTGTTTTCGTATCTGACGAGTTGTGAAAGGTACTGAACATCATGCAATCATCAGCGAACATCCCCATTTCTGACCTTATGATGTAGGGAAGGTCATTGATGAAGCAGCTGAAGATTGTCGTGCCTAGGACACTACCCTGAGGACCTCCTGCCGAGGCGTCCTGGACCTGAGATGACTGACCACCAACACCACAAATATTTTCCTTTGTGTCAAATATGAGTCCAATGAGCAGACAGTTTTCCCTCTGATTCCGTTTTGCTAGGGCTCCTCGATGTTACACTCGGTTAAATGCAGCTTAGATGTCAAGGACTATCATGCTAACCTCATCTTTTTTTTGCTCTGTATTATGTTGAAATAAAGCATGTTGCACAGAACTCATATCTTAAAGCAATAAGTTTAATTGAACAATAAAAATTCTTTCTACTCTCAAAACATTGATTTTTCTCACAAAGTCTTCTTCTGCCTTCAAGTTTTTCACTAATTTGGTGAATTACATTGTCTTTATAATGATTCACTTAAAGCCCTATTTAGCAAAGATGTTTTCTGAAGCATTTCCCAATTATTTTAAACAGTGAGTTAAGCCTTCCATTGGCATCTCAGCAGAGAAACTTTTCTCAAAAGTAAACTTTTTTTTAACTTTTTCTCTCAAGTATTGAATTTATTTTGTGCTTGATAGCTACTATGGTATTTCAGGTTTATGACTTAAATTTTACTCCTTGTAATTGTGTAAGACTAGTGTTGGGAAGCTTTGCAATATCTTTCATCATTTCTAGCTGTTCTCTTCTAGGAACAGTCTTAGTACCGTCATTGTAAAGTTTTGGTAGGACAGTGTGGAACTCTAAGAGGGTATTGACATGACAGTGGAGTGGGCAGCTAGGTGGCAGATCGGACTCAATGCAGAGAAATGTGGGATGATACACTTTGGTCAGAAGGACATTGGAAGACAATATGAAATAGGGGTGCAATTTGAAAGGGGGTGCAAGAGCAGAGGGACCTGGCCATATAAGTGCACAGATCATTGAAGATTAAAAGGACTGGTGGAGAGAGCAGTTAATAAAGCATATGGTACTTTTGGCTTTATTAATAAGGGCAGAGAGTACAAGAGCAGGGAGCTGTCCAAGACTCTTATTAGACCTCAATTGGGGCATTGTTTACAGTTGTGAGCATTACATTGTAGGAAAGATATGAATACATTGGTGAGAGTGCTGAAGCAGTTTGCAAGAATAGTTCTGAATGAGAAATGTTTTAGTTATGAGGATAGATTGAAGAATTTGAGACCTTGGAAAGAAGAAGACGGAGAAGGGATTTGACTTGACTCAAAATCATGTTCTTTTGAGGTCTGTCTTTTGATTTCCTAAGGGTCAACCTTTTCACGCAAAGAGTGGTGCATTAAGGGGATGAGCTGCCAGAGGAAGTGGTGGAGGCTGGTATAATTACAACATTGAAAAGGAATCTGGATGGGTACATGAATAGGAAGGGTTTAGAAGGATATGGGCTAAGTGCTGGCAAATGGGATGAGATTAATTTAGGATATCTGGTCGGCTTTGATGTGTTGGACCGAAGGGTCTATTTCCATGCTATACATCTGTATGACTCTATAAGCATACTTTATTCAATAGATAAAGAAAAACTGTTTCCAACTTATAAAACTGAAAAAAGAATCAGAGAGCACAGATTTAAAGTGATGTACAAATGAAGCAAGGGTGACTTGAGAAATACACTTTTTCAAACAACAGATAGTCAGAGCACTGTACTGTCTGGAAATGCAGTGGAGAGAGGTTCAATTGAAGTATTCTAGAGTTCCTTGGTTGATTATTTATGTAGAAATGATGTGCAGGGATAGAATGAAAAGTCAGGAGGTTGGCACCTGGCAATAGAACCAATGCAGGCATTGCAGGCTAAAGGGTCTCCTCATGTGTCGTAACAATTTTGTGATTCTATGATATTGTGGAGTCATCTTAACTGCTGGCTGCTGCATTCAGAAATGGACAGCTTCTGTGTGGGTGGTTTTGCTGAACCACAGGATAATTACCGTGCTAAAAGAGGCCACCGTGTCGGCACCAGTTCTCTGAGCATTTCAATTTAATGCCAATGTCTTATCTTTTCTCCTATAATCTGCAAATTGTTTCCATTTACTTAATTACTCAATGCCTCTTGAATGCCTCGATTGAACCTGCCTCCATCATGTTTCTAGGCAATTCACTCCAGACCCAAACTACTCGATTTGTCATTTACATAAATGATTTGGATACGAGCATAAGAGGTACAGTTAGTAAGTTTGCAGATGACACCAAAATTGGAGGTATAGTGGACAGTGAAGAGCGTTACCTCAGATTACAACAGGATCTGGACCAGACGGGCCAATGGGCTGAGAAGTTTAATTCAGATGGAGTTTAATTCAGATAATTGCTGCATTTTGGAAAAGCAAATCTTAGCAGGACTTATACACTTAATGGTAAGGTCCTAGGGAGTGTTGCTGAACAAAGAGACCTTGGAGTGCAGGTTCAGAGTTCCTTGAAAGTGGAGTCGCAGGTAGATAGGATAGTGAAGAAGGCATTTGGTATGCTTTC
>NC_057713.1:57344821-57448352 GCF_004010195.1 Chiloscyllium plagiosum | reverse complement strand
TGTATGGAATGAGCTGCCAGAAGATGTGGTGGAGGCTGGTACAATTGCAACATTTAAGAGGCATTTGGATGGGTATATGAATAGGAAGGGATTGGAGGGATATGGGCCAGGTGCTGACAGGTGGGACTAGATTAGGTTGGGATATCTGGTCAGCATGGACGGGTTGGACCGAAGGGTCTGTTTCCATGCTGTACGTCTCTATGACTCTAAAAGAATTCACACCTTGCATTTGCTTCTTTTGCAAAACAATTCAAACCCGTGCAGTCTGGTTCTTTGTAACCTGCTGAACATTGAAAGGTTCACTCAGTTTCCTGATCGGAACTTTCTCTCTTTTTCTTTTCCCTGGATGCTTTGACTGGTGTAGTCCTGAAGAGTTTTTCAGGCTGTGCCCACTGCTGCTACCGGCTGGTTTATCCTGAAATCATCTTGGATGTCTTAGGTCGATTCAGTGTCATCATCAGTCTCAACTACCGGTACCATGTGGGGAAGGATACACGTGCAAGCTGTTTGGCAGAAGATACCACAAACTGCTCCAAAATAAACCATCTTGCAGACATTCCACAAATTCCTTTTCTTGGATCTGCTGCCAAACTTAATAAACAACAAATGGGTTTATTATATATTATTTCGTGGGGAGTGGTGCTGGAAAAGCACAGCAGGTCAGGCAACATCCAAGGAGCAGGAAAATTGACGTTTCGGGCAAAAGTCCTTTATTCCTGATGAAGGGTTTTTTCCCGAAACATCGATTTTCCTGCTCCTCGGATGTTGCCAGACCTGCTGTGCATTTCCAGCACCACTCTAATCCAGACTCTTGTTTCCAGCATCTGCAGTCCTCACTTTTACCTGTATATTATTTCGTAGCTAGTTGCATTATATCTGAGGTACATGATTGTCTTATCAGACAATCAGACACAAATTAAGATAAAACTTACTTTAGCTATATGCTGTTAACACTAGCAATATACACTGCAGTATTATACACATGTCTAGTAAACACATGCTGAACTCACAGGATGCAGAGTGCAGGAGGTGTCTGAAATGGGTCGTCCACTCTGCATTTCTGGCTTGTAGTATCTGGCATATTGTCAGGTATGATTTTGTAACTATGATTATTTCAGGCTGTTGTTTGATGGGTTTGTGAGATTTTGACACAAGCCCCCAGATGTAAGTAAGTAGGACTTTGGAGGACAGATGGGCCTGAATCTTCGCAGTATTTGCATTGATCCTGCTGATGCATCTGATTTCATTCTGTTTAGATTTTGTAACAGTTTTGATCAAACTTAGTGATATGCTGGCAAATTCAGAGTGTATCTAAGCTTCAATGATGTTGCAGTGGGTCTGGTGTCACATATGGACCAGATTGGGCAAAATGGCAGATTTCCTTTCAGGAAGAGCACTAATGAACCAAATGTTTTTTTTCTGACAATTGACAATGGTTTCCCAGTCACCATTAGACTTTTTTTTAATGTCAGGTTTGTTAATTGCTGCATTTAAATTCAAAACTTTAGCCTTCAGTGCTTGGAGTACGAGACCAGTGACATTATGACCATACCACCACCTCACAGACAAATATTAATTTAAAACACTCTTTTGTTTAAGAATTGTTCTTTACAGAATTGGAAAGTCACGTACAGCTACTCTGTAAGACCAATTTGTCATTGGGTACTATACTCATGAAATTATGTTGAAAGTTAATGTGGAATGACTCTAGCCTCAAGATTTTTTTTGTTAATTTGATTTGATCAGATTGATCATATTTCATTTCAGGCAGTGATGTATCTGCTGTACGTTCATTGTCATTAGTGTCAAGATGATAATGGGCATCCTCTGCAATGGCTTATCTGTTAAAGGCACCCACTTCTAGCAGGTACAGATTAGGATGACTGGTTTCAGTCAGATTGGCTTCTGGCATTAATGTCCTAAACCGCTCAGGAGAAAATTAGTCATTATCCCTATCATAATGTGGTCTAATAACCTTAGGACACTGCAAAATGCTTCACTGTCCCTGGAGTACCTTTGAAGTGTCAACATTGTTGTAAAGTAGTAAAACGCAGCAATTTGCACACACAGTCAATGAGATAAAAGAAAGAGCATCCTTTGGTACTGCTTAAAAAAATAATGGAAATTGATTCATTCTGTAGTTCCACACAAAGTGAGTTTCATTTCCTGTGTTCCTTGAATCACAAAACATTCAACTTGATTTCTCTATTACACTGAAAGAAAAGTTTAAGTCCCAAAGTACTGAACTTTCAAATTTAGCATTCAAAGTACCTACATCAGCATCTGTATCTATTAACTGTGATTCACAACTTGAGCCTTCGATAAGAGCTTTTGCCAACTAAGCATTTTAGTCATGACATTCAACATAATTTTTAGCATATCATTAGGGCAAGTAATTACTTTTCGCTGTAAAATTACCCAATCATTGTTTTTCTTACTCAAAATCAATCATCCTTTTTTTGTTTCTGACAGTGGGAGACCTCCCTTAAATTTTCAAACCTGAACCAGAGGAGAAGTAAATAGCAAAGGATAGAACAGAGGAAAGTCAGACAGAAATGAAACTATCTTAGAATCCCACAGTGTCGATAGAAGCCATTTGGCCTATTGCATGTGCACTGACCCTCCAATGAACATCCCACCCAATCTCCATGGCACCATATTTCCCATGGCTAATCTACCTCCTGCACACCCTGACTCTACAGGGCAATTTGGCACGGCCAATCCACCTAACCTGCATAGCTTTGAAATGTGGGAGGAAACTAGAACAACCAGGGGAAACCCACACAGACATGGGGGGAATGTACAAACTCCACAAAAAGATTCACCCAAGGCTAAGGAGTGAACCCAGGTCCCTGATTCTGTGAGGCAGCAGTGTTAACCACTGCCACTCATAAAAAGGTGGACCAACCTGAAATTGGCCAACTCCCACAGAGTATAATAGCAACATAGACCAAACAAGTAGTTTAATAGGGATTAGAGTGTGTTTCGCTAAACATTAAAAAGTTTATGCTTTAGCACTTCCTGATGTTTAACATGTATAGATGAGGCCGTGTAAGTGCAATCATTTTCCCACAGGTTTACTTTCTGAGTGCCTTTGTATTAATGCTAGGAGAGTGCAGGCTGAGTTAGCAATCTTTTAAAGCAGTATTATTTTAGATTCTACAGAAACTGTTATGTTTTCAACAAGTCCAAGATGAGCATTCTTAGTGTATAGTGTTTCATGAAGACAGTTATATGGAGGCTCATGTGAAATTTAATAGCACTCAGATGCTTTCTGGGGGGAGCTAACTTTATTATACTTTGGATTTAAGGACCTGGCAAATAAGTATACAAACAAGATTATGTTGCTTTGATGAAAACATGTGGTGTAACCGCTGCTTCAGAAAATGTGGCTCGGCAATTGTAAAACATATCGCTGAAAGTTTAAAGTAGGTTCTTTGTGCTCAACCAGATGAAAGATGTCAGTGGAGAGTTCTGGAGTTCGTCTAATTTTAGGTACCTAATCTCCAGTTCAAAAGAGCAGAGTCAGATGGAAAGTTAAGCTTTGGCTCAAAATAAGCCTCAGCTCACCCTCAGAAGTACATCCCTGCTGCATCAGTATGAGGTTTGTATTATCACATGAACCATCTTGAAGTCTCTGAATATGTTGATGGGATGTATGTAATGAAGGCAGTTTTGTATTTACAAAACTATATCCACTACTAATTAGTTTTAACTCATTTCACATTGGATCCTACAGCTTTTAGGTTGATGTAATTTTAATCTTATCAATTTAGTTCAGCTGTTAAGTATGCTTATTCTGCATTAAGTGTGAACCAACCCATTCCACATTAAGTGCATTTCAGATTAAGAGTTCAGTATTTCAGTTGTTCAGATTATTAATACTCATTGTATGGTTTCTGCCAATAATTGAGTTGTTTGCAGTTTTGTTTAATTTGTTCAATGGTTGTGCCCACTGATAATGATCCTTGTGAAAGTGGTGCTGAGTGGCCTTCTCCAGCATTGCATTCCGTGTGGTGTAGGTACACACAGAGTGCTGTTGGGAAGGCAGTAATGGATGCTTCAGCCAGTGGCAGTGAAGGAACAAAGATATAGTAACAAGTCAGAATAGTACGTGGCTTGGCGTGAACGTTGCGGGGTGTGGTGCTCGCATGCATTTGTCGCCCTGTGCTTCCAGTTGGTACAGATCACAGGTTTGGAATTTGCTCTCAAAGATGGTTTTGTGAATTGCTACAGCTTGCCTTTAGATGATTCACATGGCTTCCACTGTGTGCCAATGTCGCAAGGAATGAATATTTAAGGTGACGGATGGTGTGCCAGTCAAGCTGTTCACTTTATCTTGGGTGGTGTTGAGCTTTGAATGCTGTTGGAGCTGCACTCATCCAAGCCAGTGAAGAGTATTTCAACATACCCCTGACTTATGCCTTATAGATGATGGAGGGGCATTGGCTTTAGAGGTGAAAAAACTGCAATATTCCCAGCCTCTGTCCTACTATTGTAGCATTATTTATATGGCTGACCCAATTGTAGCCCCAAGAATCTTAGTTGTAGGGGATACAGCAAAATTAATACTATTGAATGTGAAGGGAAAGTGTTTAGATTTACTCCTGTTGGAGATGGCTAATGCTTGGCATAGTGAAATAGAGAGATTTTACATACAAAAGCAACAGCAGCTGAGGCTGAATCTGAGCAGATATTCTGGCCTGCATGTTTACAAAGGTGGAGAGCTGCTCTGGAGACTAAAACCTGGAAGTCGCTCCTAAAGTATTGACCAATTTTGCAGGGTGTGCAGGGGGAGGAGGAGGAGAGGAAGGATGTGGATTTTGATTTGCAAGTCCATGATTCATGGAAATAACTGTACCCTCTGAGGTGTAGCTGCCCAACCTGACCTTATTCTCGTGAGTTGGATGTCCAAAAGTTGATTTATGCACAGTAGACCTGATAGGAGACGGTTTAAAACTGCTGGTGTCATTTGGAAAGGTATGGAATGCATTATAATTTGGTACCAGAACAACTTAGAGGGAGGTCTGCAAGAGGAAAGGCATCCTTCGAGATTATTGGACATGAATGTATGTGAAAATTCATTGCAATTGTCAGGAGAGCTGCCAACATAGCTGTCCAAGGATTGCCAAAAGGAGCCATAATCAGAGCTGATAAAAGATGCTGTTAACAGAACTATCAAATAGAGCTGTCAAGTTGTCTAGACATTTGAAACTTGTGTAAATATTTGAAAAAAATGCTATCTGCTGTTTTTTAAAATAATCAGTGCTTGCTATTTCATGCTGAACATTGGCTAAAACTAAAGGCTGTCATTTGCAGGATTAGTGCAGGATAATCTTTCATTATCACAGTGGTGTGCCTGTCATTTATTGTTTCATTAACAGCTCCAAGTGGTTATAATCTCAGTGACATGGGACCGTGAATGTCAACGCCTATTATTGGAGGGGAAAAGGAAGTGAAATGAAGTGAATGGATTTTTTAAAATCAATGTTTTTTTTCACAAATGATGAATTCTTGATTAGACACTTTATCTTATCTCGCTCAACACAGATCCTGAAATTTGCCCCTAATGGATAATGTGTGAGTTGACATAGTAGGTGTAGGAGAGAAGGGTTTTGGGCAGGAGCATGCATTGGCATGTTTTGGCAATAAGTTGGCAAAGGGACTATAAAGGGACAGTGGAGTCAGTGAAGGGCATAGGTTGGCACAGATGTTATGATGAGCCATGTGGGCAGGTGGAAGGCATGAGCTGACATAACTTGTCATGGAAGGGTCAGGAGGAAAATGTGGAGGGAAGAAGAGAAGTGGGATAATGGGTAAAGAGCAGATTCTAGTTTTATTGTGCTTTTTTAATTTCAAAGGGAATGGAGTGTAAAAGTAGTGATGTTTTGCTAAAACTATACAAGGCACTGATCAGACCATAGCTGGAATACTGTGAAAAAATTTGGATCCCTTATCTAAGGAGGGATATACTGGTGTTGGAGGTCATCCAAAGAAAGTTCAATAGGCTGATACTCATGTATCGAGGAGCTGTCTTATGAGGAGAGGTTGACTAAGATGGACCTGGACTCATTGGAATTTAGATGAATGACAGGCAATCTTATTGAAGCATACAAAATTCTCAGGGGACCTGACCTTGAGAGTCAAGGACCAAAGGGCGTAATCTTAGAATAAGGGCTGCCTATTTAAGACAGAGATGAAGAGGAATTCTTCTCTCAGAAGGTAGTGAACCTGGAATTCTTTACTTCAAAGGGCTGTCAAGGCTGAGTCATTAAGTATATTCAAGGCGGGAGATTTTTAATCAGTAAAGAATCAAAGGTTATGGGGAAAAGGTAGGAAAGTTGAGTTGAGGGTTATCAGATCACCCATGATCGCATTGAATAGCAGATTTGACCAGGCTGAATGGTTTACTTGTGCTCCTGTGCCATATGTTCCTATGGCCTTATTTGATAAAGTGCCAGTGTTTAAGATGTACCTGACAACCTGTACATTATTTCTGGAGCTATATGGTTTGTGAAGCTGTGAATTGTCCCACCTCTGTGCTACCGACCCAGATGCAAAACTTTTGATCTTTGTCTGAGATTTCGGGCAAAAAGTAAGAAGGAGAGGAGGTCTGTCAGAGAGATGAAGGCAGCTAGTGTAGTCAGTAGACAGAAGCATCTGTTTATCTGTGGAATACCAAGCAGAATATGGCAGGGAAGACCATCTCTGGTTGAATGAATAACCTGCATGATTTGGAGATGCCGGTGTTGGACTGGGGTGTACAAAGTTAAACCTCACACAACACCAGGTTTTAGTCCAACAGGTTTATTTCGGAGTGTCGCTCCTTCATCAGGTGGTTGTGAAGGACACAATTGTAAGGCACAGAATTCTGTGTCTTACAATTGTGTCCTTCACAACCACCTGATGAAGGAGCGGCGCTCCGAAAGCTAGTGCTTCCAATTAAACCTGTTGGACTAAAACCTGGTGTTGTGTGAGGTTTAACTTTGAACAACCTGCATGACAGACTAAGCAGTCTGGAAGATTTGTTGTGCTTTGGCTAGTGGGAAAATAATTGTTGAAATGGGTTTATAAATGGTTTTAGGTTGGAAATTCTCCACAAAATGAGAGAAGTGCTGATCTGGCCTAGGCAATTTTTTTTTGCTGCAAACTCAGCTCAGTGTACTTTCCAGAAATAGGTTTCCAATAAGAGGTAGGATTTCTAGAAATAAAAGGCAAAGCACTAGAAATAGTCAGCGGGTCTAGCAACGCCGGTGGAAAGAAAAACAGAATGAACATTTCAATTTCAATAGGACTCATCTTCAGAAAAGATGAAGAGTCCAATTAAAGAGAGTCAGGTTTGACTTGAAACATTAACTGCATTTCTCTCACCACAGAATGCTGCAGACCTGCTGAATATTTCCAGGATTGCATGTTTTTATTCTATCTTCCTTTGTATTGAACATGAGTCCGATCAGTGGAAGTTCCCCTTGATTTCCTTTGACTTCAATTTTTGCTATGGCTTCTTGATGCCATACTTGGTCAAATGCTGGCTTGATGTCTAGGATAGTAGCTGTCACCTCACCTCTAGAATTGAGCTAATTGGACCGAGGCAATAATGAGGCCAGGAACTGACTGTCCATGATAGAACCCAAACACTGTATTATGAGCAGGTGATTGTTGAGTAGGTGCTGCTTGATAATGCAGTCGTCACTTCCTGATGATTGAGCATAGACTGATTCGGCAGTAATTGGCCAGATTGGATGTGTTCTGCTTTTTGAAGACAGGACCTATTTGGGCAAGTTTTGACATTATAAGATGCCAGTTTCATAGTTGTATTGGAACATCTTAATTTGCTTTGAATATTAATTATTCAATAAACTGGAAATCTGTGTTTTATCTTTTATTCTATCTATCAATATTAAACTTTAACTTTCTAAAAGATAATGGTCTTTTCATATTTTGTTGTCGCAGATATAAGGTGTACACATTATTATTTTGTATTATGTGTACTCCATAAGCCCTTCTGTAAGAGCAGAACACGGCCATTCAAAGTGCATTAGCTCAGATTTTCCCCACACTGTGTTCCATCTGTCAAGGTTTTGTCTATTTGCCTAACCAATCTGCAGGAGGAAGTTGTCGAGCAAGGGGTCCATGGTTTACTAAAGATGTTGAATCTCTTGTCAAGAGGAAGAAGGAGACTTATGTTAGGATGAGAGGTGAAGGCTCAGTTAGGGCACTTGAGAGTTACAAGTTAGCCAGAAAAGACCTAAAGAGAGAGCTCAGAAGAGCCAGGAGAAGTCATTGGTGGATAGGATCAAGGAAGATCCTAAAGCTTTCTGTTGGTATCTCAGGAATAAAGGAATGACTAGAGTAAGATTAGGGCCAATCAAGGCTAGTAGTGGGAAGTTGTGCATGGAGTCAGAGGAGATAGGGAGAGCACTAAATAAATATTTTTCATCAGTATTCACGCTGGAAAAAGACAATGTTGTTGAGGTGAATACTGAGATACAGGCTACTAGACAAGATAGGATCGATGTCCACAAGGAGGAGGTGTTAGCAATTCTGGAGAGTGTGAAAATAGATAAATCCTCTGGGTCGAATGGGACTTATCCTAGGATTCTCTGGGAAGCAGAGGAGATTGCAGAGCCTTTGGTTTTGAACTTTATGTCGTCATTGTCTACAGGAATAGTGCCAGAAGACTGGAGGATAGCAAATGTTGTCCCCTTGTTCAAGAAGGGGAATGGAGACAACCCTGGTAATTATAGGCCAGTAACCCTTACTTCGGTTATGGGTAAAGTGTTGGCAAAGGTTATGAGATATAGGATTTATAATCATTTGGAGAGGAATAAGTTGATTAGGGATAGTCAACATGGTTTTGAGAAGGGTAGGTCGTGCCTCACAATCCTTATTGAGTTCTTTGAGGTGGATGAGGTTAAAGTGGTTGATGTGGCATATTTGGATTTCAGTAAGGCATTTGATAGGCACAGTAGGCAACTGCACAAAATACAGAAGCATGGGATTGAGAGTAATTTAGCGGTTTGGATCAGAAATTGGGTGAGCTGAAGAAAGACAGAGTGATGGTTGATAGGAAATGTTCATCCTGGAGTTCAGTTACTAGTGGGATACCACAAGAATCTGTTTTGGGACCACTGCTGTTTGTCATTTTTATAAATGACCTGGATGTGGGCGTAGAAGGATGGGTTAGTAAATTTGTGGATGACAGTATGGTCGGTAGAGTTGTGGATAGTGCTGAAGGACGTTGCAGGTTACAGAGGGGCATAGATAAGCTGCAGAGCTGGGCTGAGAAGTGGCTAATGGAGTTTAATGCGGAAAAGTGTGAGGTGATTCACTTTGGAAGGAGTAACACGAATAAAGAGTACTGGGTTAATGGTAAGATCCTTATTAGTGTAGATGAGCCGAGAAATCTCGGTGTCCATGTACTTAGATCCTTGAAAGTTGCCACCCAGGTTGATAGGATTGTTAAGAAGGCATACGGTATGTTAGCTTATATTGGTAGAGGGATTGAGTTTCGGAACCATGAAGTCATGCTGCAGCTGTATAAAACTCTGGTGCAGCCACACTTGGAATATTGCATACAGTTCTGGTCACCACATTATAGAAAGGATGTGGAAGCTTTGGAAAGGGTGCAGAGGAGATTTACTAGGATGTTGCCTGGTATGGAGGGAAGGTCTTATGAGGAAAGGCTGAGGGACCTGAGGCTGTTTACATTATTGAGAAGAAGGTTAAGAGGTGACTTAATTGAGACATTTAAGATAATCAGAGGGTTAGATAGGGTGGACAGTGAGAACCTTTTTCCTGAGATGGTGATGACTAGCATGAGGGGACAAAGCTATAAACTGAGGGGTGATAAATAATAGTACAGATGTCAGAGGTAATTTCTTTACTCAGAGTAATAGGGGCATGGAACGCATTGCCTGCAACAGTAATAGACTCACCAACTATAAGGGCATTTAAATGGTCATTCGATAAACATATGGATGAAAATGGAATAGTGCAGGATAGTTAGGCTTCAGATTGGTTTCACAGGTCAGCACAACATCGAGGGCCAAAGGGCTTGTACTGCACTGTAATGTTCCATGTTCTAAGTTCTGTGTGTCTCTCTACACACTTCTTGTGTCATGCCCAGTACTTGCCTTCCCACCTACTTTAGTTTATCCACAAACTTGGCTATTGTACATTCACGTCCCTTATCCAAGTCAATAAGCTATGTTATAAATAATTGTGGACCCACCACTGATTCCTATGGCACTCCATTAGTTACAACTTGCCAATCTGAAAATGGCCCCCTTATCCCAAATCTCCATCTTCTATTAGTTAGACAATCCTCTATTGATGTTAATATACCACTTCCAGCACAATGGGCTCTTATCTTATTAAGTAATCTGTTGTGCATACCACATCAAAGACATTCTGAAATCCTAATATTTTACATCTTAGAATCCTAGCAACATGACCCTTTTAAGAATTTTGCCAATCAGTGTTCCACTTTGCGTGATGCATTGTTTTTAAGTCAAAGTGCATATCAGTAAAATTAAGACAGTGTCATCTCTGCAACACAGAAAGAAATAAAAATGGATCAGCGAGGGTTGAATTACAAAGGATTTCCTTATTGGCTATCTGTTGTGCTTTCACAGACATAAGAGCAAGCCCAGATTTTGGAGATACTTTTACTATGTCCTCATTATATTTATATTTGGGAAATGACGATGCAAATTTCATCTGTCAGAGTAAGTCCCGTTTTAACTACATGGAGACCAGAAGTTCTGGATTATTTTCATTTTGCCAGGTTTCACTTGTGTTATGAGGTGCTATAAACAAATGTTGCTGAAAATAAAACTATTTTAAAATTTTAAGGTCTAGGTTATTTGCATTATATAATACATGCTTGCAATCTGGTCAGTGATTTTAAAGGGACTTCTGGTTAGACCTATCTCAAAAGGTGTGTTTAAAAACAATATTTACTGCTGGCTCCAGTATAGTGCCCTTAATTACTCAGTCACTTTCCCACTATTTCTGGGGTTATATGGTTTGTGAAACTGTGAATTGTCCCAGCTCTGTGCTCCTGATCCAATTGACCTCTTATTTATCCTCGCCTAATAGGAACTTCAGTGTGGGATGACAACAGCAGAGAGGATATGCTGCGGATTATTGTCGAATAGGGAGGAGAATGAGTGACTCAAGTACTGGAAAAAAAGAGAGATCAAAGCGTGGAAAGAGTTTGATGAATAGATTGGATCTTAACTTGAGTAGTTAACCAGATACATACTTTAATTCTTTTGGCTTGTCAGATTGGAATATCCATTCTATCATGACTACAACTTCTGCCCGATGTTTTTAAATCTAGGTGAATTCAGTATTCTAAGACATACCCTTTAAATATAACACATTATGGAGGAAGAAATGAACTGCAATCTGGTCTTCTGTTGCAAGATGGGTGGCTTTCGTTCTGTAAATTCCCAAGACACAAACAATTATTAAACAAGAGTGTGCCTTTTGTTCAGTTGCTACAACCTATACTCCCAGATTTTCTGATAGCCAGACAGTTGTTATTCCAGCGTGGATGAGAGTTGCAGCTGCAGACCCTGCAGAATTCCCATCATAGCAGACTCCAAGGAATTGCCTGGGAAATTGAGGATTCTGAAGTACAATTCCTCCAACCCTGAAACCTGCTGAAAATCTCTACTTAAATCAGACAATTTGGAGGGTTCTAATGAAATTAAATAAATAATAACTCAGGAAAAGCTGGACTATCAAATACCCTAAGTCTTGATTTACTGTCCAGCTGACCCATTACTTCCCCTACACCTTCTTTGACCAAATATAGCCCTCCACACCATTACTTGGCACATTCCCCTCTCCACTTAGAACATGAACGCTCGCCCCAATTTAGATTTGACCTCTCAATTGAGCTCTTGAGCTGACGCCTTTCTCCCACTACCCAGCCAGCAACTTTCACTGCCCGTAAATCAAGCCCTTTCCCTCCCTCCAGACCTGATTCCCACTTCCCCAACTCTGGGACCTATTTGGACCACAGGACCCAATAGTCCATTCCCCTGCCACTCCCTCGTCTCATCTCTCCAACCCACCATACCTGACACCAACCCTCCACTGCCCCAGCCAGACCCGATTTCTCCTACCCACCAGAATCTACCCTGAGCACTGCAACACCTAACTGGCTCACATGCTGCCTTCCACACTGGCACTCTACCAGCTGGCATCTATCCCTTGCATCCTCACCACTCCCCAGCTGGCATCATAGCCAGCTGGCAATTTACTTACCTGACATCCTCCATAGCTGGTGCCAACACACCTGGCACCCTGCCCAACTGGCAACCTACTACCTGACAACCTATCCTCCTGGCACCCTAACCCCACACTTCCCTTCTGTTCTTATTGCCTAGTAGCAGCTGTCAAAATATTCGGGACCTTTAAATCTCAGAATTTGTTCACCGACTGCTGTGAAAGGGAGGACATGGTTAGCCTTCACTCAACTGTTCCACACTACAAGAGAACTGTCAGGATGGAAGTACAGTCCCCCATATTTCTGAAGAAGTCCTGAGTAGAATCTATTGTCTGAAATGCAGAGTTCTCACCTTTTATAGAAAGGAAGGGTTGGAGTCACACTCTGCGTGCTATTGCCACTTTTTGGAAATCTGGCCCATACTTTCACTACACGAGTGTTTGTTCTCATCCTCCCATTTGTTACCACTTGCTTGCTATGTTGTGATGGTCTGTTAACTAACAATCAAATTCTAAATATTTACCACCAATTTAACCCTGCTTTTTACAAATGACTAATTTGCTACTTGGATGTGCCAGTTTCCAAAGTAATTACATACAATTATGTAATATTATTCTAAAATCATGGTTAAATGTCCTGAAACCCTATCTAATAAGAAATAATGTTTGTTTACTCCATCATCTTATAGGAGTTATCCATACTAGAAATGAGTCGAATTGTAAAATTTGATTCCTCAAAATCATTAAAACAGTAATTATGTGTGACACATAATGTTTTAAATCTTAATAAACATATGTCATTACAAAATAGAAGTTTGTTTGAGGCATAGTTATCATACTGTACCTAAACATTTAACCCAGAGATTTACAATCTTAATAACTTAAAGTCATAATGCAGTTACTGAAATCCCTGAAATAATGAATTGGAAGACAGGCAGCCCAAAATGTTGATTCTGCTGCTCCTCAGATGCTGCCTGACCTACTGTGCTTTTCCAGTGCCACACTCTCGACTCTGATCTCCAGCATCTGCAACCCTTTCTCCTAGATTTCTTTTTGTGAAAATTTCCCCTTTAATGATGTCAACCTTTCTCAAATAAAATTCAAACGTTAATCAGATATAAAAACAACATTCATCCTTAATATTGTGCCTAGTTTTACTAGATGTGACACACTTTTGATTCTTGCAAATAATTCCTTTGGAGGAAAAACAGCATCAAAACAAAGGCCAACGATTGTTACTTTATTTGGTGCATACACAGACATCTGTGAGCCACTACTGTCGTTAGCTGTCAAGTTATATGTGAGCCATTAATGTGATGGTAAATAATGTAATTTCCTTGGCAAAATGATACAATCGTTACTTATGATCCAAGCAAAATTTAGATAGAATTTTTGTGTTTAATGATTAAACATTTCCGATGTTCCAGCTGCTGTCAGTTGCCATCTCCATTCCCAAGAAGATTTTTAGATACCTTGCATTCCTTTTAAATTAGAAAACATATTTAGACCATAAGACCATAAGACATCGGAGTAGAAGTAACGCCATTCGGCCCATCGAGTCCACTCCGCCATTCAATCATGGTAAGTGGCTTTTCAACTCCACTTACTCGCATTCTCCCCATAGCCCTTAATTCCTTGTGACATCAAGAATTTATCAATCTCTGCCTTGAAGACATTTAGCGTCCCAGCCGCCACTGCACTCTGCGGCAATGAATTCTACAGGCCCACCACTCTCTGGCTGAAGAAATGTCTCCGCATTTCTGTTCTGCTCCGCTGGACACGCTCCAGTGCCAGAATGTCCTCCTGAAGTGTGGGGCCCAAAACTGGACACAGTACTCCAAATGGGGCCTAACCAGAGCCTTATAAAGTCTCAGTAGCACATCGCTGCTTTTATATTCCCTCTTGTGATAATTATTTGGATAATTATTTTCTAAATTGGATTTGGATAACATTTGGATAATTATTTTCTAAAAATCAATGATGACAACAAAGGTAATTCTATCGACCAAGGTCAAGATCTGTACATAACCTATTTTTCAGATCCACGTGGTTCTGGAACCACAGGTTGTTGATCCCTTATTCAAACTGACCTTGTTTGTTTCCGATTTCCAGCTGAGACCTGCAGTTGACATTGCCAAATCAATGTTACAATTCGCAGTTTCAATGGGATTATCAAATCTTGTCTTGCACTTATTATAGTGCCCCATATAATAGGAAATTATCATGCTAATGAGTATACTTCAGCCTCATCTTCCTAGCTATTAGCACTCCATCACTTTACTGTGCAGGTTCATGAAAATTCATTTGACATGTCGCCATGGCAACTAAGAAATCGGTGATTTAAAATTTTGTACATGCACTGAGCATTGTTGTCTTATAAATAAAGCATGCTGTTTATCGAGTTAAAAGGAAATCCCCTGATGCACATCAGCAAGCCTGGGACTTGCCTTGCAGAACAAAACACAAACTGCAAGTTGTCCTTCAGCTCTGTTTTACTAGCCAGAAGGTCAGAGCAGACTCTGCTGATTGATGCGATTAATGAAACATATTTTCTTATTGGTACGTTTCAGTGCAGAAGAGCAGAAACTGTAGCTAACATTAGCATTAGTAAATTACATAGCAATGTAAGATTCTGCTAAAAAATGGTGTACTTTTTGTTTAACTTTCTACATACAATTAAGTACAAACAGTAATATCAGTGAGGCAAAAGTTACTTAACATTAACCTCAATTTAGCTGTAATTTATGATGCAGTCTTGAATAATTCAAAGCCAATAATCTTGTGGATCACTGATTCCATTTTACTGAAGACATAGATCATTCCCAGTTAAACCATTGTAAAGTAAAAGAGATGTTGTAAGGGATACTTTAATCTTGAACATTTGATATATTTCAAAGTCATTTTTTGCTAATGAGAAAACTGCGCTATGTATATGGTTACTTATTGGAAATAAGCAGTCTAGAAGCATTTACTCTTTGTTATCAATAGATAATTTTGTAATGACATGTACACATTTCCGCTCACTAATGAATTTTGTTAACTATTGTACATTTCATTGTTCTATTTACCGGGGGTCCCCAGTTTATGATTGTCTGATTTATAAATACACATATTGTCAAACTTCCTAGCTACTAGCACTCCATCACTTTACTGTGCAGGTTCATGAAAATTATGAACCACTACTTTATATTCTCTTGCATTGTTCTTACAAATTGAATTGAGAATGCGTTCAAGAAGGATGCCATTTGCAACCCATATACAACAAATGGGCTCGTAACCAGGCGCCGCAGGCTTATGTTCGAGGAATTTGGGTTGGAATCCCACAACGACTGAGTGTGAAATTTGTATTCAATAAGATGTGGATTTAATTACTTACCTAATAGCAACCATGTGACCATTGTTAATTATTTTAAAAACCCATCTGCTTCACTAACATCTTTTATGGAGTCATCCCTCCTTGGCCTGGCCAATATGTGACTGCAGATCCACAGCAATATACTTAACTCTGAACTGAAATAGCCTGGATAGTTCAGTCAGTTCAAGGGAAATCAGGGGTGGGCAACAAATGCTATCTATGCCAGACATATCCACATCCCATACAAGAATAAATTAAAACATTACAGCTAGTAATTAGTTGTGTATGAGTGTTAAAGTTGGCAACGTTTCCCATTGCATCTGTAAGCACTTCATATGGAACAAAAGCTGGAGCAACTGGGCCGGCTGCAGTCTGAACTGGATCTGTTGTTGATAGGCAGTGTGCAAGAATTAAACAAAATAGAGTTCTCATGTTATTAAGATTGAAGTGGGATTATTAACCATCACAGAATTCATCTCAACATATTGTCTTATTTGATAAAATTTGAATTTAACAATAACAATTTATATTTGTATAATTCTTTTAACATAACCAAATGTTAGCACTTCAATATGAAATGCAACATTAAACCACATATGGGGACATTAGACTAACTGACCGAAAGCTTGGTCAAAGAGGAACATTTTAAAAAGTGGGATGGAGAATTGAAGAGGTGTAAGGAGTGAATTTCAACTGAAAGCTTGAGCATCAATTGTGGAGTAATTTCAATTATGGGTAAGTGGCCAGAATTAGGGAAACACAGGTATTTAGGAGTATTGAGGGGCTAATGGGGGGGGTTCAGAGATGTGGAGAGGCAAGATTATGAACGGGATTGAGAACAAGGATAAGCAATTTAAAATTGAGACGTTGTTTGACTAGGAATTCATGTAGGTCAACAAGCACACATACGATAAGGAAATGGGAATTGTTGGAAATTATGGAGCAGAGTTTCAGAATGACCTAAGGTTTATGGAATGTAGAAGACCTGGTGGGAGTATATTGGAATAGTTGAGTCCAGAGACAATAAAAGCGTCGATTAATGAAAGTTTCAGTAGCCAATGAACTCAATTGGATAAAGTCAAGTGATATTATAAAAGCAGAAACAGGCAGACTTGGAGATGGCGTGAGTAATAAGTTAGCTTATATCAGGATCAAATATCACCAAGGTTTTGCCAGGAGGAGAATGAAGGTAGTAGCTAGGAAACAGAGTTTGAAGCGGGGAATGAAAACAATATCTTTAGTTTGCCTAATATTTAGTTGGAGGAAATTTCTGCTCATCCGATATTGGATGTCAGATGAGCAATCTAATAATTTAGCAACAGCAGAGGATTCAAGAAAGGCAGTGGTGAGGTAGAGCTGAGTGTTGTCATCACATACTTATAAACTAATGCTGTTCTTTTAGCTGGTGTTATCATGAGGCATAATAAATGGAAGATGGGTGTCAAGGATGGTAATGATGTAAAAGCAAAAAGAGAAGCTATTAAATATGGTTATCTGGTGAAAATTAAATCATTAGAGTGGAACCATGTGTGCCCTGCCCAGCTGGAGGACAGTGATAGCTGTTGGAGGAGGATGGTGCATTCACCGTGTCAAATACTGCAGGCAGGTCAAGAAGGACGAGGAAACAAAGTTTATTGTTGTCATAGTCATTTAGGATGCCATTTGTGATTTTGTTCAGATCTCTTAAAAGTGTTAATAATTACACTTCAACAAAACTTTACGCGAACATGTTAAAATAGTTGTCATTTTCTTTCAGCTTCTCCTATTATAATAATATCAGTATACTGGTTCATCACCCTTCTCCATCTCTTCCCATCAGTCACCTATTCTCTCAATCCTAATGCGTGAATGCATTTCACCAGTGCAACTTTTCAACTGATGATAGGCCTTCTTTTCTCTTTCTTGACAGTCCAAATGATGATTGGACATGGTAAAATTTTGTTGCAATTAAATTAAACCAGCAGGAACATTTGGCTCAATTGATTGCATGCTTACCTGTTAAGCAAATGCTTTTGAATTGCAAGGGAATGTCTAGCTGGCAGCAGTGCCTTACTGAGAAGGTGTTGCATCACCAGAATGGATGAGATATTAAACCAAGGCATTGCTTCCTTATTCTGGTATTTCAGGTTGACATTAAGGATTCCGTTGAACTATTTGAATGAAAGTCTCCCTGACTGTTTGGCCCTTGTTATTCTCTCACCCAAAGCCACAAAAATAGATGACCTAGTTATTCATCTTTATTATTGATGGTGGGATTGTTGCCAACTTAACAAAAGTCTTGGGGCAGTCAATTGTGTGTAAAAACACTAAACTGCTTCTGTCCATAAGATAAAGTACCAAATAAATAGAAGCATTCGCTTCTCATAGATCAATGACTAAAATGTGGCTTCATGACAGAAGAATATCCTGTGGTGAATAGAGCAATGTAATGACTTTTTGCAGATTGTTTGCGGAAATTCTTTCACTAATTCTTTTCATAGTAGGTTCATGTGATTATTTTTCTTCAGTTACAAACAATTAGAAAAGGAGCAGGATGGGAGGCTTTTGCCAGAGGTATCGATTTTCCTGCTTCTTGGAAGCTGCCTGGCCTGCTGTGCTTTTCCAGCACCACTCTAGTCTCGACTCTGATCTCCAGCATCTGCAGTACCCACTTCTGTCTTACTGGGAGTGATACAGTAACATAGCTGAAGAGTTATCTAACAGCACGCAAAGTATTGTGATAAATAGATCATTTTCAGGTTGTCAAATTGCAATGAATGGAGTCCCACAGGGATCAGTGCTGAGGCCTCAACTATTTAATGTCTATATTAATTACTTTAGTAAAAGGACCAACTGTATTGTAGCCAGATTTGCTGACAATAATAAGATGGGTACGAAGTAAGTCGTGAGGAGATACATTGGTTACCAAACAAAAACATGTGTGGTATATTCTGGAAATGTGCAAAGTTGTCCATTTTGGTAGCAAGAAAGAAAAGAATATTACTAAAATGAAGAGAATGCAACATGCTCAACCAAGGAAGGATTTGGGTATTCTTGTACATGAATCACAAAAGTTACCATGCAGATACAGCAAGTAATCAGGAAGACAAATGGGACGTTAACCTTTATTGTAAGGGAGATGGAGAATAAAAATAGGAAAGTCGTGCAGCAACTGCACAGGGCGTTGGTGATAATGCACATTGATTACTGTAAATAGTGTTGATGTCCTTAATTAAAGGAAGGTACATTTGTATTTAATGCAGTTCAGAGAAGGTCACTATACACACTCCTAGGATGAAGAGAGCTCTCTTATGAGGAAAGGCTGAGCAGATTGAGTATATATTAATAGGTATTTAGAAGAATGAGAGGTAATCTAACTGACACATATAAAATTCTATGGTGGCTTGAAAAGGTAGTTGCTGAGACAATATTTCACCTCATACAATAATCTAGAGCAAGGGAGTACAGTTTAAAAATACGGGGCTTTAAATGTAGAGAGATTACGAGAATTTATTTTTAGGAGGGGACTTAGTTTTTTGGAATTCTCTTCCACAGATCCCATTGAGTGCTGGGTCATTGAACATTCTCAAAGCTGAGTTAGGCAGATTTTCAATTCACAAACTGTGTTCCAGGGTATAGATGCTTTCAGAAGGATAGAAAGGGGGGGCAAGAGAGGAGGTAGAGTGTAACATTACAGCTGTACTTAGGGAGGATATTCCAGGGGATACATTCAGGGAAATTATTTGAGAACTGAGAAATAAGAAAGTGATGATCACCTCATTGGGCTTGGACTATAGAATACCCAAAAATCAGTGGGAATCTGACAAGCAAATTTGTCAGGACATCTCAGTTATCTGTTGGGATAATATGGTGGTAATGGTAGGGGATTTTCACTGTCCAGACATAGACTGAGACTACCATAGTGTAAGGGCTTGGCCCCCAGTAGCTGTTTAACTGCTTTGTCATTATTCTATAAATTCTCTTGTCTCAGCATGTGACCCAAATTTTGTCCTTGACAATCTTTTCACTTTTACATACCTAACGGAGCTTTTATAGTCTGTTTTTAAGTGTCTTACCATTTTATGGTTTTAGGTAAGAACTTTAAAAACTTTGATGGGGGCTGGTAGGGGGCTGCAGATGTTCACAGGTAAAAGGTTGGCTTGAAAATGGGAAGACTTTAAAAATGAGATAGCATGAGTCCAGAAACTGTATGTTCCTGTTAGGGTGAAAAGCAAGGCTAGTAGGTGTAGGGAATGCTGGATGAAGAAAGAAATTGAGGTTTTGATTAAGAAAAAGAAGGAAACATATGTCAGGTATAGACAGCAGGGATCGAGTGAATCCCTAGAAGAGTATAAAGGCAGTAGGAGTATATCTAAGAGGGAAATCAGAAGGGCAAAAAAGGAACATGAGATAGTTTTGTTAATAGAGTTAAAGAGAATCCAAAAGGTTTCTACAAATACATAAAGGACAAAAGAGTAACAAGGGAGAGAATATGGCCCCTTTAAGATCAGCAAGGACGCTTATGTGTGGAACTGCAAGAGATGGGGAAGATACTGAACAATTATTTTGCATTAGTGATTATGTAGAGAAGGATATGGAAGGTAGAGAAATTGGAAAATAAACAGAAACATCTTGAAAAATGTCTTTATTACAGATGAGGAGGTGCTGGACATCTTACAATGCACAAAGGTGGATAAATGACTGGCACCTGATCAGGTGTACCCTAGAACTCTGTGGGAAGCTAGGGAAGTGATTGCTGGGCCCATTGCTGAGATATTTATATCATTGACAGACACTTGTGAGGTGCTGGAAGACTGGAGATTGGCTAACGTGGCGCCAGTATTTAAGGAAGGTGGTAAGTAAAAGCTAGGGAACTATAGATCAGTGACCCTGACATCAGTGGTGGGCAAGTTGTTGAAAGGAATCCTGAGGGACAGGATTTACATGTATTTGGACTGATTAGGGATAGTCAGCATGGCTTTGTGCATAGGAAATAATGTCTCACAAACTTGATTGTAAGATTACAGATGTTTGTAAAATCATGAGAGGTATGGATAGGGTGTAAACTCTCCACTTTGTACAATTCCTACCTCCTCCAGAAATATTCCCAAAGCCTTAGGAATACAAATTTAAATTTTTAAAAATTGTGTAAATGACTTTGATGAAGGGACGGTTGGTAAGGTTGCCAGATTTGCTGCTGACATAATGATAAGTAGGAAAGCAAGTTATGAAGAAAATCATGAGGCACATGGATAGAATAAATAGACAAAGTCTTTTCCCTGGCGTGGGGGGAGTCCAGAACTGGAGGGCATACGTTTAGGGTGAGAGGGGAAAGATATAAAAGAGACCGGAGGGGACACCTTTTCACGCAGAGGGTGGTACGCGTATGGAATGAGCTGCCAGATGAAGTGGTGGAGGCTGGTACAATTGCAACATTTAAAAGGCATTTGGATGGGTATATGAATAGGAAGGGTTTAGAGGGATATGGGCCGGGTGCTGGCAGGTGGGACTAGATTGCGTTCGGATATCTGGTCGGCATGGACGAGTTGGACCGAAGGGTCTGTTTCCATGCTGTACATCTCTATGACTCTATGGCTCTAAGACACAAGGAAGGTACAAAGATATAAACTTGTTAAATGTGTGCCCAATCGGGAAAACCAGTAAAAACTTAAAAATGAAGAAGCAGTATAGCCAGTGCATTCATTTCCAAGTACATTTTAAATTGATTTTTCCCTCTGGGTAAGCAATGATCTGGCAAAACGAGTATAACATGGGAAAATGGAAATTGTCCATTTTGGCAGGAAGAATAATAAGGAACTATGTTATTTAAATAGTAAGTTCTGCGATGAAGAGAGGTCTGGGTTTCCCCCTACATGAATTGTGAAAGGTTAGTATACAAGGACAGCAATTGATTAGGAAACTTAACAGCATGTTTTTTTGTGAGGGCAATTGACTCTAAAAGCTGGTAGATTATATGTCAGTTATAAATGGCATTGGTAAGATCATATCTGATGCACTGTGTGGATGATTAATCTCCTTCATTTAAGGGAAGTTGTAAATGTATTGGCACCCGTTCAGAAAAAGTTTACCAGACTAGTACCCAGATGGGCAAGGTTAGCTTATGAGGAAAACCTGGATTTGTATCCAGTGGAGTTTGGAAGAGTAACAGGCAATTTTATTCAAACATTAATATCCTTATGGGTCTTGACAGTGTGTCTGTGGAAACTCTATAACTTGAAGTCAATGTTTCAAAACAAGGGGTCACTTAAGATAGATAAGATAGATAAGATAAGTGGGTCTTGGGTCTTTGGAACTCTTTCTGAAAAGGCAATAGAAGGAGAGACTTTTAGGATTTTTAAGACAGATTTACATAGTTTCTTGATAAGGAAAGGGAGGGAAAGTTTATCTGGGTGGGAGGGAATATGGAGTATTAAGATCAGCCATGATCTTACTGAATGTCAGGATCAGCTGGTGGAGCTAAGCAGCCTACTGTTCCTAATTCATACAATTGTATGTAGGTACACGTTAAATAGAAACAAACTTCATGTCTCGCCATCCTTATCGCTTCATTTATTCATTTCAAAAACACCAGTTTCTGCTTCTATTTTGTTTCTTCAAATGACATTGAATCACTCTGAGTAAAATATTATCTAGTCTGCCCATTTTATCCAAGTTTTAATAGAAATTCCATATTAAAGGCTTCTCCCAAGAAAGAGATCAATACCAAACCATGATAAATATCATTGTATCTGTCCCTTAATCAACAGCTGAGGGGCTTTCAGAGACAACCGATTGTGGAATATTTTTGCGCTATTAACAACTATTATAATGAAAATAATAACTGTCGTGGAAATTAAACCGTGTTTGCTTTTAATGGGCTAATCTTTTCAATCCCATTAGTTTAGATGTTATTACTTTTGCAAAATTAACTCATGTTAAAGTTAGTCAATTCTGAGGTAATTCACTAGGAAGAGATTTTCTGAATCTTTCAAAATTTTAAGAGAAATTCTGAAGATCAGTGTTTGATACTCAAATGATCTGGAGTAGATCAAAAGATTCTAGGCATTTATGGGCTCTTGGGTTTAGAAACCAGTTGCTCAAAAGTACATTAAAATCTAGGGCTCTACTTAAATTTCAACAGAAAATGCAAGCTAAGTCCAATGATTGTGTATTTTGAATGACTACAGGTAAATGCGTAGGATGTGCACACACTCCAAATCTTATCATTCACATGTGGTCTCATAGAATCATAGATCATAGAGAGATGTACAGCATGGAAACAGACCCTTCGGTCCAACTCCTCCATGCCGACCAGATATCCTAACATAACCTAGTCCCATTTGCCAGCACTTGGCCCACATCCCTCTAAACCCTTCCTATTCATATATCCATTCTAAATGGTGTAATTGTCCCAGTCTCCATCACTTCATCTGGCAGCTCATTCCATACATGTACCATCCTCTGAGTGAAAAAAGTTGCCCCTTATGTCCTTTTATATTTTTCCCATCTCACCCTATACCTATGCCCTCTAGTTCTGGACTCCTCCCACCCCAGGGAAAAGACTTTGTCTATTTATCCTATCCATGTGCCTCATGATTTTCTTCATAACTTGTTTTCCTACTTATCATTATGTCAACAGCAAATCTAGCAACCTTACCAACCGTCCCTTCATCAAAGTCAATTACACAATTTAAAAAAATTTAAATTTGTATTCCTAAGGCTTTGGGAATATTTCTGGAGGAGGTAGGAATTGTACAAAGTGGACAGTTTACATCTGAACAGGAACAGGACCAACGTCCTGAATGGAATGTCTACTAATGTTGGGCAGATTTAGATCGGCAAGGGATGAGATCCTGACAAATAGTTCAGAGAAGAGAGAAGCTGAGAAGGAATTAGAAGTTAAAACGCAAGTGAGTTCAGAAGGCAGAGAAAGCATAGACTAGATAAGAAAGAAGTGAGTTTAATAAGACTAAATAGAATTTATTTAAATGCAAGGAGCCAGGGGAGTAAGGTGAGCTGAGGGCACAGTTAGTAGCATGGGAGTTTGATATCATCACTGTGGTTGAAACTTGGCTGAAAGATAGCAGGCTTGGCAACTCAATATTCCTGGTGGTATGGTATTCAGAGGAGATAGAGAGGAAGGTGGAAGAGAATTGGGTGTTCACAATATTAATCATTTGGGTAGAAGTAAAAAATACAACAGGAACAACTATGCTGCTAGGTGTGTACTATACCCGCCACCCCGAAATGTTGCAGGAGAGGTTGAGGATCAAGTATCAAATTTCTGGGAAATGTAAGAATAGTAAGACAGTAAGAGCAGGGGATTTTATCTCTTAAAATGCTAGTATTATTAATATTATTAAGTGTGCAAGGTTAAGAGGGAACATAACTCATAAATTACACCCAGAAGAATCTTTTCAACCAGTGCACAGAAAACCCAATAATGGAGGGGATAGTCTGGACCTATTATTTGGAAATGAGCCAAGGCTCATGGAAGACATATCACTATATAAGAACATAAAAAAGTAGGAGAAGGTGTGGGCCATTCAGCACCTCAAGCCTTCTCCACCATTTACCAAGATCATGACAGGTCAGTACAGCTGTCAACTGCCTGACATTTCAAAAAAATCTATCTGCCTCCCCTATAAATACTTTCTGTGATGTAATCTTAACTACTCTCGAGGACAAAGAGTCCAGACCTTCCCTACCCTATGAGGGAAGAAATTCTTTCACAACTGAGTTTGAAATGAATGTCACTTTACTCTGTAACAATGTCCTCTAGTTCAAGAACCCCCACTATTGGAAACATATTCTCAACATCTACTGTGTCAAGCCCCTCAGAATCTTTGAATGTTTCAATAAGATCATGCCCCAAACTTCTGAACTTCTGTTGAATAAAGGCCTAACCTGGTTAACTGTTCTTGATAAGTCTACCCTTTCAACCCAGGAACCAGCTACTTGAACAACTTCTAATGCCAGTTTATCCTGTTTTTAAATCTGGGGACCAAAACTTCACAAATTAATTCAGGTGCAGCTTCACCAGCACTCTGAACAGTTGGAACAAGATATCCCCTTATCCAAGTTATAAAGTACTTGCTATTCCTGCATGCTAATTTTTTATGCACAAGAATACCCACTTGTGCTACACTTTTTTGGAGTCTCTCTCCATTTAAATAATAACCTGTCTTTTGATTCCTACCTAAGTGCGTGACCTCATACTTTGCTGTATTAAACTCCACGTGCCAGGTTTTTACCCACTACCTCAACCTATCTATTACCGCTCACAGATTCTTTATATCCACATCACAACATGCCTCCCTGTTATTTTTGTATCATGAGAAAATGTAAATACACTGCACTTTGCCACCTTCTCCAAGCCATTAATATAGATAGTAAATAATTGAGATTGTAGGACTGATCCTTGTATCACTTTACTGGTTACATTTTTTTCTACCGGAAAAAGACACATTAATTATGACCCTGTCTTCTATGCATTAACCAATCCTCAATCTATGCTAATTCATTACCACTAATACCGTGAGCTCCTATCTTATGCAGTAACCCTTTATGGAGCACCTTATTCAATATCTTTTGAGAATCCCTTCATCACCTCTACTTGCTATATTCTCAAAGGACTCTAGTGATTGCAGAGCATTTAGACCACAACTCAGTTAGATTTCAAATATAGTTACTGATAAAAATGATAAGGGAATATCAAGACTGTGGAATGATCAATTTTATTGATCACGAAAATTTTATTGTGCACAAAAAACTGTGTCAATGCAGTGGGAGGCATTCAAGGTGGAAGTAGCAAAGATCCAGAGTAAAAATCTGTTCCTGAAAAGACACAGGATGGGATTCAGACTGGAGAACCCTAGATGTCAAGGGACTTAAAGGTTAAGATTAAGATAAACAGAGAAACCCATGGCAAATACTGAGGACTCAATAAGTTGGAATCACTAGAGAAGTATGAAGTGAATATGGGATGATTATGAAGCAAATTAGGAAAACAAAAGAGGTAAAGTAGGAAACTCTCATTTCTCTTTTGTTTATGTAGATGGAAGTTTTCGAAATCATGAAAGCTCTGGATTACATAGATGTGGAAAAATTGTTTGTTTCAAGAATGAGAGGACACTGATTTATAAAGTGCAAACAAAGTAAATGCAATGCAAGAGGAATTGTTTTCACACAGTGTGTAGTTTCGGCTGGAATGCTCTGCCTGGTTAGGGTGACGGAGGCAGGTTCAAATGAGGCATTCAGGAGGGCTTTAGACAATGATTATGTCTATGATTATCTGGAAAGATTGGGAGAACAGCAACAAGTCATGATATTCATTTGTGAGAGCATAATGGGCTGAATGGCTTCGTTCTGCACCTTAGCAATTCTGGAGCTCTGTGATTATAATTCAAAGAGAATGCACAAGTAAACACTGGGAGGTAGAATTACCCATTTATGCCTACTGTGTTTCTTGTTAGCTAGCCAATCTTCAATTCATTCCAAGTATGTTAACCCCACATCAAGAGCATTTGTTTTCTTTAATAACTGTTGATGTGGTACCTTATCAAATGCTCTCTGGAATCCAGAGTACACCAACAATACATTTTACTTCTTCAAAGAACTTCAATAAGTTAGTTAGACATGGTTGCCTTTCACAAAATCATGTTGACCCTGACTGATCATGTTTAACTTGAGTGCTTTGCTTTATGTCTTTAATGTTATCAAGGCGCTTAATTTCTTTTTTGTATTGGAATTAAAAGATAATTTTTTGTATTGCATTCTCCCATCAATCATTTAACCATGTTATATTCTCAAGTGATAATACTTTTCATTCACTGTTGACTCAGGTCATTATTGTTGCCAACATTGATTTAGGTTCAGGGGCTTTGGGTTGTGTGCTATATGTGGGAGAATGTTTAACTCTATAATTAAATCCAGAAACCAATAAAACTTCAATCTCCCAGTTGCACAGTGTATCTTGCCTATAGGTCTGCAGAATTGCTTCTGGGTATGATTAAGAGCCCATTGGTTTACTTAAATGAACAAAGCAAGTGAACTAAAACAAGAGAAAGAAAGTGGAATTAGAACAAGATGCACCTTTGCTCCACTTTAAAAGAGTCCAGGGATCTGCCACAGGAATCATAGTTATTCTAATAGTATCATTAAGCTAATGCATTAAAATAAAATTTAGAAGAGATCAAATCAGAAATGGAAGCAACTGGAAGGCGACATATTAGTTTCTCATTTGTCCTTCAAATTAACAATCACTATGACATTAACTAGGTGTGTCAAAGACTTTACTCAGATCACCATCTGGTGAGTATAAGTTGCAGTTCTATCCTTGGTATTCCTGCTGGATTTGTCTTGCAGAAGTGTTTACTGTACACTTTCTATACATTACCTTTTCTTGAAGCTGAATTGATTTGCTGGCAGGATGTTCAATTTGAGTTGCACTGTCAAACGGAATAGGTGGATTTCAGCCAATACTTTCCAAGCAGCGCACAGTGAGGAGAATCCTTAATGGTTGTCCCAAGCTTAGAAATTTGTAAACATAAAGAATTGATGCATGTTAAAATTCCTGAAGAATAGTGACAAAGTGCAGACTAGACAGCAGTGTTTGAGAATGTTGTTCAGCTTGACCATACAGATCTTTTAATAGCTAGCCTTACATGAAGTACCTGGGGAAAGCCTAGGCTTGAGAATGCTGCCTTGAAGCTTATTCTTAATCCATACCACAAGTACTTAGAGAACATTCCCCTCTTCCCCCCCTCCAATCCCCCCACCCTAGCAACTGGCCCCCAATTTTGGGATCAGCAATCTTCACTGTACTTCCTGCCCTTCCAGTTGTGGAGCAGGGGTGTTGTCCTGAAGCAGAGATATTGTTGCTAGGACTGGCTCCTGCCTGAATGATTTTCTCAAAGTGAAGATGCTGAGAATAATTGTAGTGTCAATGCAGCTAAGGCTCAGACTATTATACTATAGGTTTGAAACTAGTAGTATTCCTTGTTTCTATGGGCCAACAGCAGCAACTTCTTGAGTGGTTGGAAGAGTGAATATCCCACATTAATCATCATGGTGGATGACTCTTATTTGAGTACCATGATGAGGAGGTACTGGGGTCGGACTGGTGTGGACAAAGTTAAAAATCACACAACACCAGATTATAGTCCAACGTGTTTATTTGGAAGTACTAGCTTTCACACACACTCTCTCTCTCTCCCCTCACATGCATGCACACCCACATGTACGTCGATGGGGTGAATTTGCATTGTTACATGTTCCTTTGGACTGTGGTACTGTACTGACCAGGCTGGCAGTGTCTCGTGACGTGGTCTCCTTCATCAACCCTGGGGAAAGAGGTTCGCCTCCTCTTTACCACCCCATCCACCAGGACTTCCAAGTCCTGTCTGCAAAGTGAGAATTAATTTCTCTCTGTCCACCGGGATTTGGGCAGTTCATCTAGACTGTGCAGGGCAGCTCTGCGCTGACAGTGTTTGACCTGGTGCAGAACTGTGTTTGAAATATGCAGCTGGCACCAAGAATCTCAGAGGTTCCAGCAGTTGGTAGTACTCCCACCTTCAACAAGAGGGTGGATACATGAGAGGACTGCCATAAAATCGTGGCAGATAGTTAATGATGCAGGTTTGGGAAGATAGGGGGAGAAACCTTGCTAGGTCTCATGGTGAGAAACCCTGCATAAAACTGGAGAAATTCCTATAAAATTCAGCCCATAGTTCTGAATGTAGAGATGATGGATGAAAATAAGTTTTAAAAGATGCAGTACTTCATCTCTTTCTTCATTCAATTTCAACATATATTGCAATTTACATTCATTTTAATTAGTTTCAATTTGGACAGTGTGCAAATGGGAATAAAGCTACCAGGAGTGAAAGTGCAAAAAGAAAATGAGAGTTCAAAGAGAGGGGAAGGAAAGCTTTATACAGCCCACAGAGTGTGTGATTGTGAAGGAGGGAGCCCAAGGCTGATCTTTTGACTGATACCTTCATTGCATCTATGACTGATCTCTGTACGAAACAGTGGCGAGAAAAAGAAATGTTAACCTACATCATCTACCACCACTCAGTTGTGGTAAGGATTCCATGTTTCTTATCCTTAAGGACATCAGTAAATTGTGGGTTCCTGCTGGACTGGGTGGTGCAGAGGCAGGAGAACCTTCTCTTTCCTCAAGGATCAGCAGAGAAGGTCATGACAGCAGTCCAGGCCAGCCTGGTCTGAGATTGCCACCCAACTCAGTGCAGTCTTTGTAGCATTGCTCAGCACAAGAGGAAGAAAATCAATTACCATCTCCACTTTGCAGTGTAAGTGTCATTATCTTCTCTTTGCTATCTCACACTCACTCTATCATTGCTGTTGTACTCATCTCCCACCAACGCCCATGTTCTACCATTTTCACCATTGCCTCACCATCTTCCCTCATTCACTGTCACATACTCCAAACCCTGATACCACTAACACTGCATGTCCTCTGCCTGCCTACTCACTCGGGGTATCTCACCATCTGCAACAAAAGTAACAACTGTGCCACACATTTTCATCTCTTGTAATACTTGTCGGTCTCCCCTTCCAGGAGGAAAACAGCCCATAATAGAGTGTGAGACTGAAGACAGGTGGTGCACAGTCCAACATTCAGCTCCTCACCCCTTCAGTGAAGATCCTGACTCTGACCATCCCAAATGGTTGACTGACTGTGTCCAAGCCCTTGGTCTGATCTTGAAGGCTGCCCTTGGCTGACTATGTCAGGACCCACCACAATGAAGACAATTTCCCTTGACTTAAGGCTTGTTGTTAACCATGTCAAACCTCCTTCTTTTGTGTTTGCATTAAATGGACAGGCAAGACAGCAGTTGTATGAACCTGTTATTTCTGACAGAGGAACAAGGGACAAAGTACAAAAATGGAAGGCGAGGAATATAAGGTAAGGTTGTTGTGAGGATCCAGGTAGGCTCAGAGGGAGTGAGTAGCCCAGAGATGTAGCCTGGTGCAGTCCCTAAGTATATGGTAGTTACTAGTATAGCATTGAAGTGCATTAGTGTGCAGAAAGTCGATCTGAGATGTACCAGGAAGTTCTTGGAGGGTTGCTCATGGCAGATGTCAATGTCCGTGAATGTAAGGTGCATGTAGTTGGATACATGGGATGAGCTGTTTATGCCCAGTGTCCAATGTGGAGGTGCTTTGGAGCAGATGGTGAGTTGATGTCACCAGGCACCCACTCGGATTTCCATGTTGGAATTCTCAACATCTGGCTCATTTGGCATGTTTGTTTAAATAAGAAATTTGGTAAGATAATATTAGTGAAAAACGAGTTGTGCTGTTTAGCAAACAGTAATTCCCCTTAATTGACAACTCACTGCTACCTAGCGAGACACTCTCCTCCATCCCTGTCAGATGCAGAAAAGATGCAGTGAGATCATCCTGGTATTGAGATTGGCCTCACTGAGCTGCACATGTGATTCTGGCACAAATCATGCCCTAGCTCTAGCCCACATCATTCACACCCCTATAAGACTCCATTTATAGGCTGTTTTAATGTTATCAGTCTTTGACTGATGTTCCTCAATTCTAAATCCTGGCTTCTATTATTAATCCTGCAACATCACCATTGCGTGACTCTGGGAGTCAGTTAGCTTAGACGGCTGGTTTTCGATGCAGAATGATGCCAACAACATGGGTTCAATTCCTGCCCCCAGCTGAGGTTACCATGAAGGACTGTCCTTCTCAATCTCATCCCTCACCTGAGCTGTGGTGACCCTCAGATTCAACCACCACCATTCATCCTTCTATAATGAGAGAGCAGCCAGTTGGCAATTTTACCTTTTATGAGGCTGCATGAATTTTCAGTCAACTGAGCAGATATTTTCTGTCAAAAATAAACACAGTATCAACTGGCAAAGGTGATAATGTACACTGATACCAAAGAACACTTATTCACAACTTATAACCCAATCATAGAATCATAGAGATGTACAGCATGGAAACAGACCCTTCAGTCCAACCTGTCCATGCCACACAGATACTCCAACGCAATCTAGTCCCACCTGCCAGCACCCGGCCCATATCCCTCCAAACCCTTCCTATTCATATACCCATCCAAATGCCTCTTAAATGTTGCAATTGTACCACTTCTTCTGGCAGCTCATTCCATACATGTACCATACTCTGCATGAAAAAGTTGCCCCGTAGGTCTCTTTTATATCTTTTCCCCCTGTTCCCAGTGCTATCCTGGATCTACACAGGCTCGGCATGGTGTTATTACTTTAGCAGATGACCTGTTCTGTTATATTTTGATAGAACTATAAACATGTAATAATAAGAAATATATATATTTCTATTTTTTTTTCTAACTTACAACACTGAACTTTGTCACAGCTGCAAAATGGTGAACTCTGAGAATGTGTCTTCATCTCACAGGTCCAAGGCCCAATGTTTAAAATTGTGTTTATCCATTCCAATAATCATGTGCTTAGGTCAATTTGTCACAAACTGAAGCAATAACCTAAATGTTTCACGGAGCCTTTTGAGATATTGGAGATGAATTTTCTCAGGCATAGGCAGGTGTGTTTACAAAGCTGTTGTTAGTTAAATCTTCTGAAATTGACTCCAATTTAAAATCCCATCATCGTCCTACCTTTCTGTGTTTCTGCAGGACAGGAATGAAGAGGAGCAGTGAATCCCCTTGGATTCATCAAGTAGCAATTAAGTAATTTAAACATCATTTAATGTGGTTTATAACCTCACTTATTAATTTCCCCAGCAGGAAACCTTTTTCCCAACTTGTCAGTGACTTGCTAATGTGAGTCTGCTGTGGGAAATACTTCTTCACTGAAAATGACAAGCTGGAAAGGTTTTTACTATTTATATTGAAGTACTCCAATCATGACCTTTGTGAAATAAAATGAGTGCTTCTGCTGACTGACAGGTGATAACTGGAATCCTGAGAGACACTGTGTCTGTCAAGGATTTCATTCACCATCAGTTACTTCCCTGCTACAAGTGATCAGCATGTCATGGGAATAGTTTATGCAGCTATATCTTTAGCCTCTGCCATAGGGCAAGAGTAGAAGCTACACCACTATCAGCAGTCATTCGCTTTCTCGCCAACAGCATGCCCCCTCACAGCTGCATGTCCCCTCACCGCTGCATGTCCCCTCACCGCTGCATGTCCCCTCTGAGCTGCATGCCTCCTCACAGCTGCATGTCCCCTCACAGCTGCATGCCCCCTCACCGCTGCATGTCCCCTCACAGCTGAATGCCCCCTCACCGCTGCATGTCCCCTCCGAGCTGCATGTCCCCTCACAGCTGCATGCCTCTGCACAACTGTATGTCCCCTCACCGCTGCATGGCCCCTCACAGCTGCATGTCCCCTCACAGCTGCATGCCTCCTCACAGCTGCATGGCCCCTCACAGCTGCATGTCCCATCACAGCTGCATGTCCCCTCACAGCTGCAGGCCTCTGCACAGCTGCATGCCCCCTCACAGCTGCATGTCCCCTCACAGCTGCATGGCCCCTCACAGCTGCATGTCCCCTCTCAGCTGCATGGCCCCTCACTGCTGCATGGACCCGCAAAGCTGCATGGCCCCTCACAGCTGCAGGCCTCTGCACAGCTGCATGCCCCCTCACAGCAGCATGTCCCCTCACAGCTGCATGGCCCCTCACAGCTGCATGGCCCTTCACAGCTGCATGTCCCCTCACAGCTGCAGGCCTCTGCACAGCTGCATGCCACCTCACAGCTGCATGTGCCCTCACAGCTGCATGGCCCCTCACAGCTGCATGCCACCTCACAGCTGCATGTGCCCTCACAGCTGCATGGCCCCTCACAGCTGCATGTCCCCTCTCAGCTGCATGGCCCCTCACAGCTGCATGGCCCCTCACAGCTGCATATCCCCTCTCAGCTGCATACTCCCTCACAGCTGCATGTCCCCTCTCAGCTGCATGGCCCCTCACAGCTGCAGGCCTCTGTATAGCTGCATGCCCCCTCACAGCTGCATGTCCCCTCACAGCTGCATGCCCCTCACAGCTGCATGCCCCCTCACTGCTGCATGCTTTCCCACTGCTACATGCTTCTACACAGCTGCATACCTCACCACAGCTGCATGCATCTTGGTCAGAGCAAGTGGACTCCAAGATCTAGCTGGAAGGAGACAAACAGCATTTCCAAAGTGGGGAAATGTTCTCTCAAAGTATCTGATCATAAAACCCTCAGGAACATCAGATAATTGCTGACATCTGTCACTTCCTGAAAGCAGAACTTGTTCCTTGTGGCACAGGTAGACATGTATTTTCAGTGGTTGACAAGACGTCTAACCATCACCACTCTCCTCTATTCTCTGGTTTTCTCCAAGTAGTGTTCTGTCTTCTTTTCCCCAGGTAATGAAAGCAAGCAGGTGGGGAGTTTCATTCTGGTGTCTGTGATAAGACAGCAAGAATGGCTTTGGTAGGTCATAATTGACTTGGGTGCAAGAGGGCAACGGGATGATGTCGAATTTGAGGGTTGGCTGCTCAGAAAGGAATCTGGATGGCTGCAGAGAGAGAGAGATGGGTGGAACTGCAAAGTGTATTGCCTGGGGAATGCTGTGCAGGAGAATGCTGGGGTTTGGCCCAGCAGTGTTATCACACTCACCTGCCATGCTGTGATGGAGGTTCTGGATTGCCTTGGTACACTATGCACTGGTCAGGAGACCTGAATCAGACTGCTGATTTCCTCAGCCATTTCGAACCATTCCAGCGTGCTTGGAGAGGTTTTATTTTGCCCTGGAAGAGCAGCTACTCAAATTCTGCAACAGGAAGAGGGAGAGATGTTGAGTGTCTCCTTTCATTCCTGTGATTGCTGCTGCCTCATAAGTGGAATTGCTGATGAGTCTGTGTAACCCACCTTGAGGTCTTTTTAATTAGAAATTCTTCCATTAACAGAATGAATGTGTCATCCCACCTGCTAATCCTCCCTTATTAGTTGAGCATCTCAGATGCAGGATGCTGATAATGTGAGGGGTGGCTGATAAAAAGCCACCCCTCACTGATGCACCACTATTTTGACAGGAACTAAGCCCAGAAGATTCATCCTGTATTTCCCATCTATTTTACAGCATGTAATAGATTGAGTAATACGTTATCTACTTCCATCAGTACTAATAGAATTTGGTATCATCTGCCTGTATCTTGGTGATTTATGAAGGATGAATGGAATTGTTCCATTTCTCCATGATGACCTATAAATGACAGTCACCTTGGGAGTCGCTCCTGAAAAATATAGATGTGTATATTGTGTATATCTCAAAGCAAACCCAATTTTAAATGCTTCCATTATAGAGAACAAATTATATCAATTTATTTATCATTTATATAATTTGTATTAGGATGCAAACCTTATATTTCATTATCGCTTATTTGTCTTTCAATTTTAAATAGAATTAAACCAGCAAATATGATTAAGAGGCTTGGGTTTCCATTTGTGATGCAAAATTACTATCCATTTTAATGTTTTAGAATAAACAAAGCCTTTTGATAATGTGTTTTATTAGTTTTAATCAACTTAAATCCAGAAACCTATAGTTTGAACCATTGGAGCCGAAATATCAGATTTGTGGCATTATAAAAGCCATTATAACAGCCTGCCTTCCACCTTCAGTGATTCTGTGATTCTGAACATGGAATTTAACTTATTGAATGGAACAAGCAGTTCCTAAGGTGGTATGGGTGAACTGTGTGAGTCATTTATGGTTAAAATGTGAGATTTTATATTTTACAACTTTATTACTGTGCCTGATAATGTTGTGTGTGTAAATGATTGTCAGATTGGTTCTGACAATGAGGTCTCTTTGTTAGTAAGGAGAGAGCTAGCATCATCCATAGACCATGTAAGAATCAATAATAAATTATAACCCCATAAAGGGTTATTTTCAAGTTAATCTAAAAACACAAAATGTGGCATTCATTATTGTAAGCTATGGCTTTGTCCCTTTTGGTTTAATGGTTGCAATTTGCAATTGTTTTAATTACTGGAGAAGAGAATAAAGATTTACTTTAAATAGATTAACCTCAGTTAAAATAATAAAGAGTAACATAATTTCAGTGTTTCATTTTATAAGTACAAATGCATATACTGGCTCATCATTATCCATCCTGAAGCTACTTACAAATAAGTGCAATTCTGACATCTTCCAGTTTGGATGAATTTACCTCATAGAATCCCTACAATGTGGAAACTGGCTATTTGGCCCAACAAGTCCACACTGACCCTCCGAAGAGTATCCCACCCAGACCCATTCCCCTACTCCATTACTTTTATATCTTCCCTGACTAATGCACCTCACCTACACATCCCTGAACACTAGGGGCAATTTAGCATGGCCAATTCACCTGACCTGCACATCATTGGACTCCGGGAGAAAACCAGAGCACCACGAGGAAATCCACACTGTCATGGGGAGAATGTGCAAACTCCACACAAACAGTCACCTGAGGCTGGAATAAAACCCAGGTCCCTGGTGCTGTGAGGCAACAGTGCTTACCACTGACTCTCTATGCCAACCATGCTTTTAGCTACAGCTGGCCAAATAATATGACCTGTAATATGAACTTTGTGTTTTCTCTGCTAATACAGCCTGATCTGTTTATCTTGAGAAATTTCTTTAATTTATTACATAATGTAAGTTCACTCAAAATAGTACATCTGAGATAATTTCTAATTATGTAATCATTCACAAATCTTTGAAAATATTGGAGTTGGGATGTTATGTTGTGGTTGTACAAGTTGTTGGTAAGGTTACTTTGGTGTACAGTGTACAGTTTTTGTCACTCTGCAATAGGAAGGAAAACATTAAGTTGGAGAGGATGCAGAAAAGATTAACAATAATGTGACCAGGACTGGGGTTTGAGTTATAAGGAGATGCTGGCTGAGCTGGGACTTTTTCACTGGAGCTTAGGAACTTGAGGGATGACCCTTATGGAGGTTTATGAAATCAGGAGGGGCTTGGGTAAGATTAATAGCAAAGGTCTTTCCCCTTAAATTGGGGAGTTCAAAACTAGTGAGCACAATTTTAAGGTGAGAGGAGAAAGAATTTAAAGGGACCTGAGGGGAACTTTTTCAAACTATGTGGAATGAACTGCCAGAGGAAGTTAGATGTAAGTACAGTTACAACATTTAAAAGACATTTGGACAGGTACAGGAATAGAAAATATTTAGAGGGATATAGGCCAAATACAGGCAAATATGACTAGTTCAGTTTGGAAACTTGTTTGAAATGGATGGGTTGGACCAAAGAGTCTGTTTCTGCACTGTATGACTCTATACAAATAGTAATATTCAACTATTCATCAATTTTCTGTATGGTTCATAATGATATGATTCAGATAACATGAGACAATTGATAGAATATATAGGACAAGTTTTTTTGATATCTAGTATTGATAATCAAACTATAATGTTCATAGCTAGTGGCTTTCAGCTTTTAGCTACAGCTGTCAAGGCCTCCAGAGAACTGTTATTTAACATATTTTGCCTGCATTGAATATACATGTCACAATAGAACCATATGATGTTCTATTATTGAATTCTTTTCAGGAAATCTTTTCAGGAAAATGGTGTCAATTATTCACTTCAAAGCTACTTCCCTCAAAAAAATGTCTTCCTGACATAGTTGATCTCAAACCCTTTATCAATTTGTTGTAAATGCAATGAAAGCAAGAGGGAAATTTTCATCAAAATCGTGAAGGCTTTGATAGTGCAGATAGGAAGACGATGCCAACAGATGACACAGATTTAAGATAATTGACAAAACCCAGAAAGCAACTGAGGAGATTTTTTTTTAAAAATCTGATTTGGAATGTACAACTTAAACCTGAAGATATAGTGGAAGCTGATCCACCAGGAGAAAGTGAGGACTGCAGATGTTGGAGATCAGAGCTGAAAAATGTGTTGCTGGAAAAGCGCAGCAGGTCATGCAGCATCCAAGGAGCAGGAGAATCGACGTTTCAGGCATAAGCCCTTCTTCCTTTTCCAGCAACACATTTTTCAGCTCTCAAGCTGATCCACCAGCAATTTTCTAACAGGAATTTGACATATACTTTAGAAGCTGAGATGCAGGGCTATGGGAAAAGAGCGGTGGCATGGGTCTGTTGGATGATTCTTTCAAAGGGCTGCTGCAGACATGATGGGCTGAATGTCTCCTTCTGCAATGTACCATTTTATCGCATAGTATTATAACAGCAACAGAGACATATATAATTGTGAGCTAGTTTGTTTTGCAACATGTGGCTTAGAATTGCTATGCATTTTAAAGATCCCTATTTATAAATAAACACAAGGTCAGATTCTCTGAGCTCTGTATAATTGTACTAAAGTCACTATGATTTTATTTTTATTTTAAGATTTTCTTGATTCTCTAACAAAAAATATTTTTGCTGGAAATGCCAGAATTGCAGTAGTGTCAGAAAATTCACCAGATAAAGTGCTGAATCAATTTTTTTCTTGCGGAATCCCCCATAAATGTTGTGCCATCAATATTTTCATCACTACCGCAGTTTTATGTGTTTACGTATCAACATTTTCTTGATATCACAGCCTAATTCAAAGGAAACTGCTGATAATGCCTGTTCTCCTTACAAATTGCCTGTGATCAGTAAATTTAAAGAATGGAAATGGCGTATGTGCATGTTCTAATCTGAGTGAGTAGTCAGGAAATTGCACAGTTGCCCACTTTTAAGAGCTTTTCTACAAATAAAATCTTTATTTTAAAGTAAGTTAACTTTCAAAACTACTTCACTTGCTTACTCACAAACACTCACAAGTATTAAAAATTTGCAGTGGTCGATAATGTGCTGAAATATTCAAATGATACTTGTCTGTGTAATCTGAAGATTAAGGTTACAATCCTAGATCAGAGATCATCTTTAGCCAAAGAGGTGGTTAAAGGTTTTCAACAAGAGGTTCAGGAAGGGATGAGGCTAGTTTTTGAATATTTTTTCAACCTAGGAAAGCTAATAGAATATTATATTTTATTGGGAGCTGAATTGAATGCAAGGGTAGGAAAGTTATTCTTCAGTTATACAGGGCCATTATTAGACCGTATCTGGAGTACTGTGTACACGCTCACTGTACATATGGAAAGATATTAATGCATTGGAAGCAATTCAGAGAAAGTTTACTAGACATATACCTGGATTGAGCAGCTTGCCTTATTAGGAAAGGCTAGACTGGCTGGAGCCTGGAGCCTCTGGAGTTTAGAAATAAGGGGCATGGATAGGGTGAAAAGCCAAGATCTTTTCCCCAGGGTAAGGGAGTCCCAAACTAGAGGCCATAAGTTCAAGGTGAGAGGTGAAAGATTTAAAAGGGACCTAAGGGGCAACATTTTCACGCAGAGGGTGATGCATGAATGGAATAAACTGCCAGAGGAAGTGGTAGAGGCTGGTACAATTACAACATTTAAAAGGCATCTGGATGGGTATGTGAATAGGAAGGGTGTTAGAGGGATATGGGCCAAGAACTGGCAAATGGGACTGGATTAATTTAGGATATCTAGGAGGTGTGGATGAGTTGGATTGAAGGGTCTATTTCCATGCTGTACAATTCTATGACTCTATGACTCTAGAAGAGTCAGAGATGACTTAATTGAAACATATAAGATCCTGAGGGGACTTGACTGGGAAACTTATCCTATTAAATGACAGAGCAGGTTTGAAGGACTGAGTGCTTTCCTGGTGCTGACCTCTATGGATGGAGGGTGTAGGCAGTCACTTGAAGTGTGCTCTGAGATATTGGACGATGCTGTCCAAGCTACAGGTGCAAGAAGAAACCTGAAAGCTTCAGCCACCAGGTAACCACTCTGACTTTCAAGTCAGGAATTGGCAACATCTAATTCCTCACTGCGCTCTGGGAGGATGACAAGCTACATGTAAATTAAATAATGCATGCAAGTCTAGCACTTGCTACTTACTGGCATCAAATGAGTGGGAAAAATCAAAGGAAATCACCATCATTTGGGATATTATATCGAAAAAAGTGATGGTATTATAGACTGATAAATCCCCAGGGCCCGATAATCTACATTCCACAGTACTTAGGAAATGCTAAAGAAATACTGGAGGCATTGATGGTCATCTTCCAAGTTTCTATAGTATCTGTAACAGTTCCAATGAATTAGAGGATAGCTAATGTAACCCCAAAATGTACGTATAAAAAGGGATGTAGGAAGAAAATAGCAAACCTTTAACCAGTTAGCCTGACATCAGTAGTAGAGAAAATGCTGGAGTCCATTATAAAATGTTTATTAACAAGTGCTTGCAAAATGGTGCCAAGATTGGACAGAGTCAGCATAGATTGACAAAAGGACAAACGTGCATGATAATGCTACTGGAATTTTTAGAGGATGTAGCTTATAGGCTTGATAAGGGGGACCCAGTGAATATGGTTTACTTAGACTTTAAGAAGTTTTCAATGAGGTCCCACTAAAAGACTTGCATGTAAAATTAAAGCATGTGGGATTAGGGATAGTGTATTGACATGAATTGAGAATTAGCCAGCAGATAGGATAAAGTAGGAATAAGTAGGTCATTTTTGCGTGACAAACAGCGACTGTTGGGGTATCACAAGGATAGTGCTTGGACTTTTGCTATTCTCAATATATATTATTTAGTTGAGGGAACTAAATGTAATACCTTGAAGTTTGCAGATGACACAAAGCTGGGTGAGCTATGAAGAGGATGCAGAGATGCTTTTGGTGTGATTTGGACAAGTTGAGCGAGTGGGCAAATGCATGGCAGGTGAAGCATAATGTGGGTTATGCAGGTGTGAAGATAGCATACATCATGTTGGCCTTCATAGCTAGAGGATTCGAGTACAGGAACAGGGATGTCTTGCTGCAATTATACATGGCCTTGGTGAGACCACACCTGGAGTACTGTGTGCAACCTTGGTCTCCTTAACTGAAGAAGGATGTCCTGACTTGAGAAAGAGTGCAACAAAGGTTTACTAGACTAATTACTGGGACAACAGGATTGACACATGAAGAGAAACTGGACCATTTAAGATTATATTCACAGGAATTTAGAAGAAAAAGTCCATAACATTCTAGCAGGACTTAAGGGTAAATGCAGGAAGGATGTTCCTAATGACTAGGGAGTCCAGAATCAGAGGTCACAGTTTAAGGATAGGTGATAGGCCATTAAGGACTGATGTTAGGATAAATTTCTTCATCCAGGGTGTGATGAGCCTGTGAACTTCTCTGTCCCAATGTTTTCTCTGAGGTCAAAACACTGAATATATTCAGAAGGAATTAAATTACTTTCTTAGATCTAAAGGGATCAAAGAGTGTAGTGAGAAATTGGGAGCAGGATACTGAGGTGGATGATCAGCCACGATCATATTGGATGGTGGCACAGAATGGAATGACCAAATGGCTTACTCCTGTTCTTATTGTCTGTGTTTGTAGGTTACTGAAATCTTGGGCTATTGAAATCTTAAAGAAAAGAATCTGACCTTTTACCTCCCCATTGAGAAAATAATTCCTTTTATCCTCACAGTATTTTCCCAATTTTCTCACCATTACTTTCATCATTCAGATGCTGGTAAAATTATGCCAACTCCTTCTTTTTAGCTTACCATCTAATGCCCTCTTGAATCACTCAATTGAACCTGGCTTGATCACACTAGCAGACAATGCACTTCAGACCCAAACCTTTCGCTGTGTGAAAAGGTTTCTTCTCACATCATATTCACTTCTTTGCAAACTCCTTGAAATCTGTGTCCTTGCATACTTCATCTGTTTACAAGGAGGAACAGTTTTTTCCAGTCTACTGTGGCCAAACCTTCCAATCAAATCTCCTCTTAACCTGTGTTCTGAGGAAGTGTCATAATGAACTTTCTTCACAGTTGCCGGATCTGATTTATATTTGTAAGGCATATTTAGAGTATTGCGTGCAGTTCTGATTGCCCTACAATAGAAAGGGTATTATCAAACTAGGAAGAGTGCAGAAAAGATTTACTAGGATGTTACTTGGACTGGAAAGTTTGAGTTATAAAGAGAGGCTGGATAAGCTGGGACTTTTTTTCCCTGGAGCGTAGGAGACTGAGGGGTGACCTTATAGAAGTCTTTAAATCATGAGAGGCATAGATAAAGTAAATAGCTTTTCACCAATACTGGGGAGTCTAAAACAAGAGTGCATATGTTTAAGGTGAGAGGGAAGAGATACAAAAGGGTCCAGAGGGGCAATTATTCAAATAGAGGGTGGTAATTGTCCTGAACGGCTGCCAGAGATAGAGCCAAATAAAATTTTGAAATTTAAGAAACATTTCGACAGGTACAGAATAGGTATGGAGGGATATGGACCAAATGCAGGAAAGTGGGTCTAGATTAATTGTGAAAACTGGATGGTGTGGGCAAGTTGGGCTAAAAGGCCTATTTCCATGCTGTGAACCTCTCTGACTCTATGTTGAGTTCCTCCACTGTTTACAGTTTTTATTTCTCTTAACCTTTCCTTCTTCAAGGCAAACAGTCCAAACTTTTCCAATTTATCTCCATTATTGAAGTTCCTCTTCCCTGGACTCATTCTTACAAACTTTGCCTGTGCCATTTCTAACACATTCACTTCTTCCTGAAGTGTGGCTTTGCATTGGCTGAAACGTGAAAAAAAATCTAAATAGTTCAGTCAAAACTGGAGAGTCCTTCACTGGCCTTCTTCATCTCACTGCATGAGTCACATTCATAGCAGTCTAATAACCAGAGCAGTCTGACACTTCATCACGGTCAGTGAGCCTCATTGGAACACTTTGGATTATTATTAATGGCAAGAAAGAGAGATCAACAAAAAGAAAACATTCTGTATCTTCTGCAGCATTACGATGCACCCCCAAATGTTAGCAAATCCGCCAAATAAAATGAAAACTTTTCGCACGACAAATGAAGCAAAGTTTGCCAAGATTTGTTATTAAGCCTTGAGCATTAAAGTAATTAATATTCTAAAGGCTATTTTAGTGCAATGAAAGTAATTGATTCTTCTTTTTGTCATCTGAACCTCATCAATCATGATTTGTTGTTCTGCATGTAACAAGCCTTGAATTAACATTTTAAATTCCTATTTTAAGAAAAGCATTGTTGAAGGAAATGAAGTTGGGTAAGGCATGGAATTGAAGGGTGATTCCCTGCTGGCCATTTTATATTTCCAAAACTTTTGTGCAACTGGGTCAAAGTATTTCAAACATATGAATCTGGCGTCAAATGTATCAAATTTATCTTGTTACTGTTTCCTGATCTCTCATGTGGGAGATCAGTATTCTATTAATGAATAGTGGTGATGTATGTAATGTGTAACTGGCTCTGTGAAATAAATATTCGTCATCTCATAACAAATGTACTAAAAATCCAATTTCAGAACATTAGATTTCCCAGGAATTGGATCTTGTAGCAAGATCCCTGGGTACTCAATGCAGATCATTGCCTTTGGGTAACAGCATAAAACAGACAATATTAGATCAGCCCCACCTTTATAGATTCATAGAGTCGTACAGTGCAGAAAAGGCCTTTCGGTCCATCGGGTTTGCACTGACATAACTCGCACTAAATGTGTGCTAATCCCAATTTCCTGCACTCCTTGAATGTTACAGTATTTGAATTACTCATCCAAATTTTTTTAAAGCTTGTAAGGTTTCCAAATTTCACTACCTTCCAGGCAGAGCAATCCAGAGTCCTATCAATCTGAGTGAAAAGGTTTTTTCCCCAAACCCCTCTGAATGTCGTGCCCCTTACCCTAAAATAGAATAGAACCCTTACAGTGTGGAAACAGGCCAATTAGCCCATCAAGTCTATACTAACCCTCCAAAGAGCATCCCACCTATACCCACCCCCCCCTTCCCATAATCCTGCATTTCCCATGGCTAATCCACCTAGCCTGCACATTCCTTGACACAATGGGCACTTTTGTATGGCCAATCCACCTCGTCCGCACATCTTAAGACTGTGGGAAGAAATCAGAGCACTTGGACGAAACACATGCAGACATGGGGAGAATGTGCAAACTCCACACAGACAATCGTCTGGGGGTGGAACTGATCCTGAAATCCCTGGTGCTGCAAGGCAGCAGTGCTAACCACTGAGTAACCATACTGCATCTAAAAGTATGCCCTCTCATGATTAACCCCTCAACGAAGGGAAGCCACTGCTGTGTATTCACCATTCATACCTCTCATAATCTTGTGCACCTTAATCATTGTCCCCCTCTCAGTCTTCTCTGCTCTAAAGAAAATAATCCAAGCCTATCTAGTCTCTCTTTATAGCTCAATTTCTCCATCCTAGGAACATCCTGGTGAACCTCCTCAAGTGCTATCACATCCTTCTTGTAGTGAGGTGACCAGACCTGTGCATAGTACTCCAGTTATGGCCTGACCAATGCTCTGTACAACTGCAACATTATCACCTTATTCTTATACCCTGCCTGACAATAACAAGTGTCCCATATGACTTCTTAGGCATATATCTTATATTTTTTTTTATTACTGATATCTAAGAGACCTCTGGCCCTTCATCTGTGGAATGTAAGTAACCAAATATAAAAACATGTTGGCTTGGTATTGTGGAACTTTTGGTTACCTATCTTTCTACTGAGAGTGACTTTTCATAAGATGTTATCATCATGAACACTTGCCAGTGCTTATTCTCTTCTGTCAGCAGGACAAAGAGTATGGAAGTGTCTACATTGTACTTTGGGGTGAAATAAGAGGATTTCATGAATTGACTTCTTTTGATTATATTCTTAATGTTACATTTCATAAAATTCCACAAAATTTACATCAAAGAATAATGAATGAATAAAGCATAGAAAATATCATTAGAATGAGTGTAGCTAATTAAGTGATTATATCAAAACAAAAGTTTCAGCTATCAAGCTGTTACTAGAACTAATGTAGCTTTCTTTTGATTGAATTATTTACAAAGCCTTATTCATTGAGCTAAACACTAAATGTAGTGAAACCACCATTATTCATAGGTAACCTACATTATTTTAAAAATGTTTACTTCCTGCATACATTGGAGGGTGGTTTGTGAACTACTGCTGACATTTACAATATTCATAGTTTAGTACAACTTGAGATTCCTATCCATTTTTTTCTGATAGTCATTCAAACTAAATCAATTCAAAGAGAAAATAAATGTAGATGCTGCTGAGCATGCTGAAATCTTCCAGCATTTCCTGTTTTTGTTTGTAATTAACTTTTACTTGCAGCAGGAATGATGGATGAAGTCTGACAGAAAGATGCATTAACTAATAATCTGATTAAACAACCTCTATGATAGCACAAGTAAGACCCTGTTAAGTGTAATGAACTCCTGTAAAATGCTGAAACATTTAATATAAATAGCAAAACTTACTGTTAGCTGTAATTTGAGTACTACAATACAAATTAGTTGTGTTTCACTCCGTAATAGAATAACAATATTACAATAATTATTTTAATGGTAGTTCAATTTTGCAATATTAGACTTATGATCTATTTTTGATGTATGGTTGGTATCTGGACTATACTTCAGTGTTATAAATTCTATTGCAGAATTTCACATAGGCTTAGACTTTACAATAAATGTATCTGGAATTCAAAGTTATGGATCCAGCGCTGGAAAATGAGACTAGTGTAGATTCAGGGTGGTTTATTTTTCAGTGCAAATTTGATGTGCCAAAGGGCCTCTTCTGTAGTATATGATTTTATAATTTAGCACCTATAGTCTGAATTTTTTTAATAGTTGGAAATTCCGGTCCTCATCAGTTTTGCAGGGTGTAGAACAGTGCTGATTCCAAACAGGAACATCTGTGATTCTTGAAGGTAGCTTTCAATATAAAATAGCAGCTTCCTCCAAACATGTCTGCTTTATGTTAACCAGGAGTTGGAAGAATGTGCACAGATTAGACCTGGTAGGAGCAGGTCTAAACTTTGTAGAGTTGCTTGAATATGTAGTATACCCTTTTAAAGAGATAACGTACCCTTTTAGATATGATTCCTTGACACCCTTGTGGAGGTTATGTGCTCCTTGGGAGAACAATCTGTACTTTGAGGGAATTCAATTTGAGAAGGATAGTGTAAGTGGAATGTGCATTAAAAAAAGTATAAAATCATTGTCAAAGTGTTATAAAGAATAGTCAAAAGGAACTGTCAAAAGCAACCATCAAAAATGTCTAAAATAATTCTCAATCAGAACTGTCAAAAATAACTGTCAAGCTTTCAGTGTGTTTAAGGCTCTTTTTAAATAGTTGAAAAAAATTTCTGCAAGAATCATTTTTTTCTACTTAACTCTGGTGACATAAGTCTAAGGATTTTCATTACTAGACTAGCGCTGTATAACTGATTTCACAAGCTTTCCTTATCACAGTGTGGTATTTGCTGTCTTGTTTGCTTGACAGCTCTCAGTGGTCACAAGCTCTTTAAAGTAGAATGATGAATTCCAATGTTTGTATCTTAAATAGGATTGAATGAATATAAATGTAGTGTGTTTTTTCAGTCATTGAGTTTTTTTTTAAAATAGTGAATTCTTCAAGAGACATTTGAGAGCTTTATCTCATTTAAGTAGAGCCCTGAGATGCCTGCATAGATGGATACTGATTGACTTTAGGTGTAAAGACAAAAAGTAGAGATTGACAATAGCACAGTTTGTCATGAATAGTCACGAGGTTAGCAAGGAGTGTTGCATAGGCTTGCATGGAGATCTGAGGGACAATGGAGGGCGCATACAGGACCGTGGCATGGACAGGGTTAGGACCATGGAAATGTGGAGAGAGCATGAATTAGCATGTGCTAACCAGTATGGGTTTTAGGGAATTTGGGGTGGGGGCTGGTGGCTAGAGGGTGGTATACTGGTGGCTAGAGGGCTGACCTTTTGTTCCCCTCCACTCACCAAACTGACTTGAAAATATATTGCTGTTCCTTCACTGTCACTAAGTCAAAATCCTGGAATTCACTCCTGAATGGCATTTTGTGCCTACCTATAGTGTGGACTGCAGCAGTTTAAGAGGGAGGCTGGCCCCCCACTTTCTCAAGGGCAACTAGGGACAAGCAATAATTACTGGACCAGCCAGTGATGCACACATCCCACGAGTGAATTAAAAAATAAAATCACATTTTGAAAAGTTTGGGCAAAGTGCCATGTACCAAGGCAAGACTTCAACCCATCTCTCCTCCAGACATGGCACCCTCTGCAGCTGGTGTCCTCTGTACCTGGGCACATCCATACCCAGCAGCCTCTGCACTATTTCCAGGGTCACGCACCACCATTCCTAGAAACCTTGGCCTCCCCAGCACAAAAACCTAAAATTTCAAGGTCAGGTCTTTTATCAGCATTTTCCCCTCTTTGTCTGTTGTGTTACTGTACAATAGACTTAATTTTCAGCAATACATTTAGTGTGGAGCTTGCAGTAGATGCACCATTGTAATTCCTATCATCGTAATGCTTTAATGCACATATAAGAAATGCTTCCTCTTCCACAGTCTCCCTCTGTGAATTAAATAAAATAACTTTGTGAGCAAATTGATCTTTGATTAAATCCAATGCAGGCAGTTAAAACTATTGCACATGTGAAAGAAAACCATATGGACGCTAAATAGGTTGAAATAGCTAATAGTGCAAAGACACTTGGGAATCTTCATACACTCGTGTAGATCAACAGTCAACAAGCCAATATTATTTCAATCTGCATCACCAAAACAGTTCAATATTATATGTCAGAGAAGGTTGTAATCAAAATGCACAATGTATTGATCAGACCACACTTTCAGTACCATCTCCAGTTCTAGTTATTAAACTATAAGGGATACATTCAGATGTTGGGGACAATAGAGAAGAGCAATGAGAGGATATCCCAATGTTTGAGATTTAATGCGAAACAATTTTTTCAACTCCATTTAATATAAGGTCAAAAGTGTCTGTGCCCCATACAATTAGATTCACAAATCAACATTTATATGAAGGATAAAGAAAATTATTAGCCAACTATAAACCGTGTCATATCATTTGGTGCTTGAACTTCTTTGAAACTTTCTTCCTAAAAAGACAGTGGAAGCAGAAACTTTGAATATTTTGAAAGTAGATGAGAATAGACAGTGAAAGGTTATCAAGAGTGGGTGCAACTATGTTGCAACCAGATCAGTCATGATCTGATTAAATGATAGAGCATGTTCAAGAGGCTAAAATGCCTACTATTCAATGTTTTTATGATCAAAGGTTATGAGATTTGTAAAATATGCAAGATACACATGTCTAGACTGTGACAAACTCCAACAGGCTTTTTGAGCATACCCAATGCTAATTGCTTCACCATTGGTAGCTGTCCCTTCAGATGCATTGACCCTAAGCTTTAGAATTCTCTCTAATCCACTCTGCATATTCATTTCTTTCTTCTCCTTTAAGATGCAATCTTAAAACCTAGTTCTTGTTCCCTGTCCTCACTTTGTTTGGCATTATTATTGTTCGTGCTAGGTCCTCTGCTTTTTGTCATTTACATAAATGATTTGGATGCGAGCATAAGAGGTACAGTTAGTAAGTTTGCAGATGACACCAAAATTGGAGGTGTAGTGGACAGCGAAGAGGGTTACCTCAGATTACAACAGGATCTTGATAAGATGGGCCAATGTGAAGTGGCTGATGGATTTTAATTCAGATAAATGCGAGGTGTTGCATTTTGGGAAAGCAAATCAGAGCAGGACTTATACACTTAATGGTAAGGTCCCAGGGAGTGTTGCTGAACCAAGAGACCTTGGAGTGCAGGTTCATAGCTCCTTGAAAGTGGAGTCGCAGTTAGATAGGAAAATGAAGGCAGCGTTTGGTATGCTTTCCTTTATTGGTCAGAGTATTGAGTACAGGATTTGGGAGGTCATGTTGCAGCTGTACAGGACATTGGTTAGGCCACTGTTGGAATATTGCGTGCAATTCTGGACTCCTTCCTAGCAGAAAGATGTTGTAAAACTTGAAAGGGTTCAGAAAAGATTTACAAGGATGTTGCCAGGGTTGGAGGCTCTGAGCTACAGGGAAATGCTGAACAGGCTGGGGCTGTTTTCCCTGGAGCGTCGGAGGCTGAGGGGTGACCTTATAGCGGCTTACAAAATTATGAGGGGCATGGATAGGGTAAATAGGCAAAGGGACTGAAGGATCTGTTTCCATGCTGTATTTCTCTATGACTCTATGATATCATAGCATGGTAAAGGCATTTTTGAAATTAAAGTTGATGTTGTTCTTAATGGTAGTTAAGAAAAAAAAGTGGACTTTAAATATGCCCTGGTAAAGTGTTAAGACCATAAGATATAGGAACAGGAAATAGAACAGCCCTGCTTCACCATTTATTAGGATCATGGCTGATCTAACATGCCTCACATTTACTTTCCTACCTTTTCCTCATAACACTTGATTCCTTGATTTTATCTATCTCAGCCTTAGGTTATACAGAAGGATTCTGCCCCCACAGCTCTCTGTGGTAACGAGTTTCAAAGAATCTCAACCGTTTGAAGATGAAATTGCTCCTCATTTCAGTCTTAAATTGATGCCCCTTTTTTTGAGGCTGTGCCCTCTGATCCTCAACTCGTCCATGAGTGGAGACAGCTCTCAACATTTACCCTGTTAAGGCCCTTAAGAATCCTATATGTTTCAATGAGATCACCTCTTGTTCTTCTAAACTGCTGTGAGTACAGTTACCACCTGTTTAGTCTTTGCTCATAAATCAGTTCCACCATACTAGTGAACCTTCTCGGAACTGCCTCCAATGAAATACTGACTATCCTTCAACAAGGGGGATAAAACTGCACACAGTATTCAAGATGTGGTTTCACCAGCACCTTGTACAGTTGCATTAAGACTTCACCATTCTTATACTTCAACTCCCTTGAAATAAGAGCCAACATTCCATTAGCCTTCCTGATTACCTGCTGCACTCGTGTGCTAGCTTTGTGTGTTTCATGCACAAGTACTCCCAAATTCCTTTGTATTGCAGCTTTCTGCAGTTTTTCTCGACAAGTAATATTCTGTTTTTTTTTGTTCTCCTATACAAAAATGAACAACTTCACATTTTCCCACATTATACTCCATATAATCAACATTTTGCCCATTTACTATCAATATCTGTTTGTAATTTGTTTATATCCATCTCACAAGCTGCCTTGTCACTTATTTTAGTGTTGTCTGCAAACTTAGCGACAGTGCATTCACTTCCGTCCTTCAAGTATTTTCCACACCTTGCAAACAGTTGCAGTCCCAGCACTGATCCCTGTGGAACCCCATTGATCAGGAGTCACCAGGCTGAAAAATATATTTAAAAAAGCCTTATCACTGTTCACAATTTCCTGCCCATTGGCCAACTCCCTATCAATGGCAATATGTTACTTCCGACAACGTGGACTCTTGTCTTATGACTCAACCTCTTGTAAGGGACCTTGTTGAATGCCTCTGAAAGTTCAAATACAACAACTCTACTGGTTTCTCCTCCATCCACTTTGGTTGCGACATTCTCAAGGAACTCTAATAAATTAGTCAGACATGATTTCCGTTTCATGAGCCTGCTGATTGTGTTTGATTCGATTATGATTTTCCAAACGTTCTGCTCTTACTTCCTTAATAATGGATTTCAATACATTTCCAACCAGAGATGGTAGGTGAATCAGTCTATAGTTACCTGCTTTTTGCATCCCTCTCTTTTTGAATAGCAGTGTCATGTTGCCAGTTTTACAGTCATCTCGCACTTCTCCAGAATCTAACAATTTTTGGGAAATTACAACCCATGTGTCCACTATCTCTGTAGATACCTCTTTTAGGATCCTAGGATGCAAGCCATTGGGACCAAGGGACTTACCAGGCTTTGGCCTCAATAGTTTGTCTGAACACTATTAATTAGCGATGACTTTAATTCTCCGCTTGTATTCTTTAGTATTAATAAGATGTTCAAAGTAATTTCTACTGTAAAAAACTGTTGCAAAATATCTGTTTAACTCCTCTGCCATTTCATTATTACCACTAACCATCCCCCAGATTCGTTTTCTAAGGAGTCTATTTCACTTTGATCTTTATCTTCCTTTTTATTTATTTAAAAGAAGCTCTTATTCTCAGCTCCTTGCGAGTCTGCCCTCATAATTGCTTTTCTGCCTGTATTATCTATTTAGTTTTCCTTTGCTAGATTCTGAGTTTATCTCTGATTTTGGCCTCCTTATATCCCTTCTTTTCAACATACTTCTGTCCTTAACTAACCTTGATTGGTTTATCCCTGTCTTCGAATCTTGCCTCATTACTTGTATTTTTGCTGAGAGTGATGAATTACCTCCTTAAATGTCTGCCACTGCTTGCTTACTGTCTTTCCTGTTAATTTATCCACTCAGTTCACTTCACTAACTCTATTCTCATTTCATTAATTCATTTTATTTAAGTTAATGCAGTTGTTCCTGACCCATGTTTCTGACTCTCAAACTGAATGTTAAGTTCTATCATGTTATGAACACTACTTCCAAGGGATTTTTTTCCTCTGAGGTCATTTTTTAAACCTGCTTCATTACCCATTACCAGATCCAAGATAGCCAGTCCCTTGATGGAGTCCATAACATTTTGGTCTGGGAAACTATCTCTAATGCTCTTTATGAATTCATTATTGTAGCTACATTTTCAATGTAATTAACCCAACAACATGAAGACTAAAGTCACCCATTATTATTGCTCTATTCTCTTTAAATGATCCTATTATTCCTTGTATTATAGCCTTTCACACAGAGTGGCTACGATTTGGGGGGGCTGTATACTACTCCTACTAATGCCTTCTTTCTTCTGCTGTTTGTACCTCCACCCAAATATACTTTACATCATCTGAGCCTAGATCACCTTTCACAAGGTCCATAATTTACCCATTATTAACAGTGCTACCCCAAAATCCTTTTTCCATCCCTCCTATGTATAATGTGCAAGGCACTTCCCTGGATCTGGAATATCAGCGAATGCATCCATAAGGATAAATTCGTTATGTGGAACTTGGTTGCAATTAAAAATAATCTTTTTTTGATATTTTGTTTCCAATCTAATTATGTGAACCTACTGTTGTTTATTTATTAAAATATTCAAACAATTATCTAATATCTGATAATTGTTTTGAATAGTGCCATTTACGAGAAAGTGAACACTGCATATGCTGGAGATCAGGGTCAAAAAGTGTGGCACTGGAAAAGCACAGCCAGTCAGGCAGCTTCTGAGGAGCAGGAGAGTTGTTGTTTTGAGCATAAGCTCATATTCCTGATGAAGGGCTTCTGCTCAAAACGTCGACTCTCCGTTCCTCGGATGCTGCCTGACTGGCTGTGCTTTTCCAGTAACAAACCTTTTGACATAGTGCTTTCTAAACCAAGTAAATTCATTGTTATAATGGCCATTAATATTACTAAGCAATTGTCATTGGGAAGGTAAATATACACTGTGATTTGTTGCCATATTGTACTTTGAAGCTCAGGTTAATCTGTCTAATTGGTTAAATGAATATTCATTAGACTATATTAAATCTGTTCTCTCTGTTCCTCAATGACACCAATATGTCATGGTGGAACCTTATTTCAGCTGCTCATTACATAAACAGACTGAAAGTTACCCTACAGATATAAGGTCAAGAAGGTAATTTCTGAATCAATTATGCATACTTGTTTATGTGTAGAATTGTATTCCATTTCTCCATTTTAGTTAACACATTAGCCAAAAATTAAATCCATTTCCAATGATAGGGATCTTGGTCAAGTTACCAGCACTTCATCCTGTTCATTAGCAATCAATATCAATTGAAAGGTACCATAATAACATCCCAGATTACACTATTTCTAATGATACAAAGTAGTTTAGATTTTGCAAATATGTATTTAAGAAAGGGAATGAAGCCAGTTAAGTGGTTTAAGTATCAGTAAGTAAGCATTTTGGGGGTAGTGACCACAACTCTGTAAGTTTCAAAGGGCACCTGATGACAAGGCAACGCTCCGAAAGTTTGTGTGATTTCAAATAAACCTGTTGGAGTATAACCTGGTGTCGTGTGACTTCTAACCTATTTCAATATCATTAGACAGTATTTGGCAAATGAGGACTGGGAGCAGCTAGTTTTAGGTAAATCTACGTTTGGAAACTGGGAGTCTTTTAAAAGTAGCATAGTAAGAATTGAGGGCATGTGTTCCTCGAAGAGTGAAAGTTAAGGACAGCAAGTCCAAGCAACCCTGGATATTAAGGATATCGCGAGTTTGATTAAAAAAGGAAGGAAGCGTATGTTAGACAACTGCGCATTAAAAACAGGCAAGGCCTTCACAAATATGTCTGCAGGAGGAAAGTAGCATAGTAAGAATTGAGGGCATGTGTTCCTCAAAGAGTGAAAGTTAAGGACAGCAAGTCCAAGCAACCCTGGATATTAAGGCTATCGCGAGTTTGATTAAAAAAGGAAGGAAGCGTATGTTAGACAACTGCGCATTAAAAACAGGCAAGGCCTTCACAAATATGTCTGCAGGAGGTTGCTTAAAAAGAAACTTAGGAGGGCAAAGAGACGCCATGAAATATTTTTGACAGATAGGATTAAGGAAAACATCAAGGCATTTTTAACATATATGCAGAGTAAGATTATCAGGGCAAGAGTGGGACCTAATAGAGACCAAAGGGGCAACCTGCGCATGGAGCCAGTGGACATTAGTGTAATCTTAAATGAATATTCCTCATTTGTATTCACTGAGAAGAAAGACATTTGTAACCAGGAATTTCAGAAGGTATGGTGAGGTTTTAGAAGAGACTAAGACGTGAAGATTAGTAAGGAGGAGATATGAGATGTTTTAGCATGCATAAAGTGCGTTAGCATGCAATGTATCTCAGGCTACTACAGGAGGCAAGGAAGGAGATTGCTGGGGCCATGGCAGATATATTTAACACTTCATTAACCACAGGCGAAGTGCTGGAAGACTGGAGGATACTAATATGGTTCTTTGTTCAAGAAGTGGAGCGGGACAGGCCAGGTAATTATAGACTAATTAGTCTGACATCAGTGGTAGGGAAATTATTAGAAAAAATTCTGAAGGATAAGATTAATCAACACTGAGAAAGGCAGGGATTGATCACGGATAGTCAGTATGGATTTGTTAGAGGGATAACCAAGGATTGAGTTTCTTGAAAAGGTGATTAAATATATTGATGAGGGTAGTGCAGTTGATATGGTTTGAATGGAATTCAGTCAGACCTTTGACGAGGTCCCCCATGGAAGGCTGGTCCACAAGTTAAAAGCATGTAGGATCCAAGGCAAGTTGGTAAAGTGATCCAAAATTGGCTTGCAAATAAGAGGCAAAGGGTGGAGGGTTGTTTTTGTGATTGGAAGTCTGTGACCAATGTTGGGACTCTTGCTATTTGTTATGTACATTAACAACTTGGATGTAAATGTAGGCGGTTTTAATTAGTAAGTTAGTAGATGACACAAAAGTTGGAGGTGGTGTTGATAGTGAGAAAGACGGTTTGATATTGATCAGATGATAAATTGGGCAGAGCAATGGCAGATGGAACTGAATCACAATAAGTACAAGGTGATGCATTTTGAGAGGTCTAATAAGGGAAGGATATGCTCAATGAATGGTTGGTCTGTATAGGAACTAGTGTACTGAGGAACAAAGGAACCTGTGCTGTACAAGTCCATAGATCCCTGAAGGTTCAGCATTAGTAGACAGGGTGGCGAAGAAGGCATACTGAATACTTGATTAGTTGGAGCACAGAATATAGGAGCAGGGAAGTCTTGTTACAATGTAATAAAATGTTGGTAGACCACAATTGGAATACTGTGTGCTGTTCTGATCACTATACTATTGGAAGGATGTGATTGCAGCGGAGAGAATGCAGATGCGATTCACCATAATGTTGCCTCGGATGGAGTCTCCACCATGAGGAGAAACTGAATTGTTTGTTTTCCTTGGAACAAAGGAGGCTGAAGGGATTGGTGGGAGGGGTGATCTGGTTGAGGTATACAAAATTATGAGAGGCAGTTAGTAGGTAGACCGTAGTATCTTTTCCCCATGGCAGACATGTCTCAGACTAGATGGCATACATTTAAGATGAGGACTAAGTGGTTTAGAGAAGATCTGTGGAAGAATGGTTTCAACAAGAGAGTCATAGATGTATGGAGCATGCTGCCTGAGAGGGTAGTGGAGGCAGGAACTTTTGTAACATTTAAGAAGAATCCGGGAGACACTTAAAATGTCAGGACATAGTAAGCTATAGACTAACTGCAGGCAAATGCGATTACTGTAATTTGCTGTGTGTTGTTTGGTTTAGACATGGTGGGCTGAAGGGCCTGTTTCTCTGCTGTTTGTTTCTGTGACTCTGTGACAATATGAGAATGGTAAATCTGGCCTGGATTTTCCAAGGACACAGGAACCTCATATGTACTTTAAGTATTTATTGTTTGAGAGCAGCTTCAAGGTGGTTGTTTGTGATTCTGGATGTTTAAATGTCAGAATATAGCAGCTGACTGCTGTTAAAATGGGGCATGGTTTGACTTACCCCAACTGCTCTGCACTACAAGAATGGAAGTATGGGTCTGCACTTCTGAAGAAGCTCTGATCACAATCTCCTGTCTGAAATGAGGAGCTTTCTCTCCTTTTGAGATGGAGTGGCTGTCTGTGTGAGATTGGTACTCTTTGGAAAATCCAGCTTTCACTGTTCAGAAATACAACACAAGAATCAGTTAACCAATGCCACATTGAAATAGCCATGATCAAAGTTACCATAATCTCTGTGATAGTGGTGCCTTTTCGTTACCTGACCTTTCTTTATATTGCATTTGACACGGTTGATCACATCAACTCTGTACAACACCATTCCCATGTTATTGAGCCGAGTGGATCTGCTTTTGATGGATTCCATGTTTTATAACATCACCAGATGCTCTTTAGGTGTCTCCCTTCTGATATCTTTATCATTCCTGTGTGAATTTCACAAGAAGCTGCCCTCAGCCCTCCCCTGTATCAGATCAGCATGATGTCTCTTTGTGACATGGCGGCCAGTGTCCATACGTGCCCTGACTCCACACTTCACCAGTTCCACATCACCTCTATCTGTTGTGTTATGCCTCACAGTCAAAATCTCAAAATCCACTCACTATCGGCCTTCTTGTCTCACTGTTTCGATGCAGATATTCTTTGTAGTAAATTTGGCAAAAGTGTTTATCACCTTTATCTTGGTGTGCCTGTTTGTTTGGTAATACATCTGTAAAGTACCTAAGCACATTTTTTTTCTGCATTAAAGGCACTATTTACATTCAAGGCCTTGTTGGTGTTGTTTTTGTTTCCTCAACTTTATAATGATGAGGTGTATTTGCATGACTAATTCTCCAAACCTGAAAACTGTGTAAAACTTACTTACTTTAACCATTTACCTTACATCTTAAAATCTGACTGCTAAGTTTGTTACACCAAGTCCTGGAGTTGCCAATTGCTTGTGATCCGGGTGAGGAATGAAGAACAGGTTCATCTTTATTCAGGCCCTTCCATCTATTACTCACAGCAAGGATTATTTAAAACAAAGTTCCTCATGAATACCTTCTCCAATTCTAATGTATTTTTGTGTTAAAAGGTAGCATTTTAACAGGCCTTTCTTAAGTTAAATAAAGGTTGAATTTATCAGTTAATATAATGTGCCAAAACACAAAATGCAACACACGGGGAGGTGGTAGCATAGTAGGAAAGTCACTGAACTAGCAATTCAGAAACTGAGGCTTAAGTTCTTTGAATATTATTCAAATTCCCACAGTGCAGTTGATGAAATATGAATTCAATTTTAAAAATCTGTATTAAAACTAGTCCAATTGACCAGTGTCAGATTTTGTCAAAACCTTTAGGGGAGGAAATCTGTCTACATGTGACGCCAAGTACATTACAATTTAGTTGGTGTTAACTGCCCTCTGGGATGAGCAATAAATGCTCATTTAGTCAGTAATGCCCACATCTCATGAATGAATTAAAATGAAGGAATGAATTATATGCCGATTAGAAAAACTACAGTTTAAAAAAATGTATTATGAATCAGTCTTTGATTTGTCCATTTGGAGTAGATGAATGAAACATTGTAATCATTAAGCCTTGAAGGGGATTTTGGTGGTGCTGACTCTGCCAGTTGAACGGTTGTTTGGAGAATCTGCATCCTAACGGTATCGCCAAACGGAGTTGTCTGGTTTCCTCTTTGATGTGGCTATTGGCTGTCGACTTGCTTCTGCAAACAGAGAAAAACAGAGGGTGAGACGTTCCATCTTTTCCTTTTTATATGCAAGAACAGAGGTGTCTCATAGATATTCTCAGCTATAATTTTCATAGCACATTCTAGCCCTGTAGCTCTAGAACAGCAGACTAACACATTAGCACTAGAACTCCAGACTGGCACTACACACCAGAGGCGCAGTTCATTTTTAAGTCCTTGTGTTTTAAGTCCTTGTGTATTGCTTGTCGATATATCATTGTTAGTATATTTTGTCCACGTACATTTTGAATGTTTGATTTATTTCATCTAGGGAACACGAGTGTAAATCCTACCCACATATTACTGGCTAACTACTGAATATAAACTGTCTCCATTTCACTATGGGTACAGTAATTATTGTGGCTGTGACATTTGTTGGTGTTTCAGGGTTTGAAATTGCTGACTGTCCGGGAAGATAGTAAACACATTAGTTTGAGCACAAATCTCCATTTAGCTCTCAAACGGAACAGGTGAAAGAAACGATTCCATCACTGTATAGTGCACCCAGGAATAAAATTAGTCTGACCTGTATGAACTAGGAAAGTGTGGAAAGAGTGTCACTCTATCACTGTGACAACTGTATTAATAAAGTTGACAATTATGTTGAACAACTGTATCCACAATATGAATTGTAGCCTGTCATTTCACAACTGAAGTGAAAATGAGGGTTTGTCACAGTCTTTCTTGATTGAACAAATCATTAGTTCTGTAACGTGACTCAGAAAAACCTTTGCTCCACAAACTGAACTGAAATATCGCCTAAGCTGTCATTTTTCTTTTTCTTTCTTTAAGGTAGGTGGACTGAAATCACTCTGACTGAGATGAGACACAACTTTAGATATCAACTGGTTTATTTTACATAAAATACATAAATGAAAAGTTTACAAGAACAAGTGCAGTTCACCTGTGCTTCATTCAATCTAGTCAACTGTATTCACTGCTCACAATGTGTTTTTTCTCAACATTGGGGAGATGAAGTACACACTGGGCAGTTGGTTTGCAGAGCATCTATGTTCTGTCTGCAAAAATGACCCCGAGCTTCAGTTGCCTGCCACTTCAACACACCACTTATTCTCTGGCCAGCATTTCTGCCTCAGGCTTGCCACAGTGCTCCAGCAAAGCTCAGTGCAAGCTGGAAGAATAGCATCTCATTTCTTTGCTTGAGATTCCTGCAACCTTCAAGACTCAATTTCAAACTCAGTAATTTCAGGGCCTTACTCCCATGTCCTTACCCAACCCCTAACCACCAGGTCTTGTCATCACATGGACTGCTATCACAGACAATCCATTGTCAGCTACTATCAGTCCTCATTAGCAGCTATTCGTCCTCCCAGGCTGATCCTTATCCAATCCTTTGTCTGTCCAATGGCTTTTCTGTCTCTCTCTGGGCTCCACCTTCACCTATTATTTACTTTTCCCCCCTCCATTTACCCCTTTGCTAGCATATACACAATCTGATTGCTACAGTCAGTTTTGAAGGAGGGCCACTGGACTTAAAATGTTACTTCTGCTTTTCATCCACAGTTGCTGCCAAACCTGCTGACTTTTTTCCAGCAATTTCTGGTTTTGTTTCTGATTCCAGCATCCAGAGTTTTTGGTTTTTAGTTTACAGGAACAATCCAGTTCTCCATACTATCAATCTAAAGAAAACAATATATAATAATTTACTGTCCAGTTTCTACATATGGGCTGATCAGTTCCTAGATGAAGGAACTGAAGGCATTCTGGCTAAGTTTGCAGATGACACAAAGATAGGTAGAGGGACAGATAGCATTAAGGAGGTGGGGAGGCTGCAGAAGAATTTGGACAGGTTAGGTGCTTGAGAAAATAAGTGGCAGATGGAGTACAGCATGGGAAAGCGTGAGGTCATGCACTTTGGTAGAAAAATAGAAGCATGGGCTATTTTCTAAATGGGAAGAAAGTTCAGAAGTCTGAAGTGCAAAAGAGACTTGGGAGTTTTAGTCAAATTCTCTCAAGGTAAACTTGAGGATTGGTTTAAGTAAAGTTGAGTCATTAGGTGGGAAGGCAAATGCAATGATGGCATTTATTTTGAGAGGTCTTGAATATAAAAGCAGGGATATACTTCAGAAGCTCTATAGTTCTGGTCAGATACATTTGTGCGCAGTTTTGGGCCCCATATCTCAGGAAGGATGTACTGGCCCTGGAGCATTCAGAGGACATTCACGAGAATGGTCGCAGGAATGAAAAGCTTAACATAAGGAACGTTTGAGAACTATGGGTTTGTACTTGATGGAGTTTAGAAGGTTGAGGGGGGATCTATTTGAAACATACAGAATACTGAATGGCCTGGACGGAATAGATGTTGGGAAGATGTTTCCATTGGTAGAAGAGATTAAGACCCAAGGATGTAACCTTAGAGTAAAGGCAATAAGGAGAAACTTCAGCCAGAGAGTCGTGAATCTATGGAAATCACTGCCACAGAAGGCAGTGAAGGTCAGGTCATTGAATATATTTAAAACAGAAATAGATAAGTTTTTGATTGCCATGAGGATCAAAGGTTATGGGGGAAAAGTGGGAGAATGGGGTTGAGAAACTTATCAGCTATGACTGAATGGTGGAGCAGACTCGGGTCGAATGACCTAATTTCTGCTCCTATGTCTTATGGTCTTATGGTCTTATGATGGGCTAAGTGGCCTGCTTCCATCCTGTAGGAATTCTGGGTTATGACCAACCAAACAGTTAATCACAGTTACTGCCCTGAGGTGAGGGCCATTACTTTAATCTGAGACCGTAGGAGATTCCCCAGGTCTTCATGGCTATACCCACATGCTGCTATGGGGGCCACGGTGGCTCAGTGGTTAGCACCACTGCCTAGCAGTGGCAGGGACTTGATTCTAGCCTCAGGCAACTGTCTATGTGGAGTTTGCACATTCTCCCCATCTCTGTGTGGGTTTCCTCCCATAGTCCAACAATGTGCAGGTTAGGGCCATGCTAAATTGCCCATAGTGTTCAGGGATGTGTAAGGTTAGGTGCATTGGTCAGGGGTAAGTGTTGGGTAATAGCGTCGGGGAATAGATCTGGGTGGGGGGGGTTACTGTTTGAAGGGTCAGTGTGGACTTGTTGGGCCAAATGACCTGTTTCCACACTGTAGGGATTTTATGATAGCCTACTCTGTGTGAATGGATTAAAGCATTGTCAAACCAGGGAGTGATTATCATACAGTTGCATAAAGTGCTTGGAACTGTGTATAATGTTAATGTAAATTAATTAACACTAAATCACCATTGTGAAGATTCAGTTCAAACTACTGGTGTAATTTTGAGCCAAGAGACGATGTACAACCTTGGAAGTGAACCAGACGTATTCTGAACTTAGCATGAAAGATGAATTCTAATTTAAGAAATCCAACTAGAGCAGCAAGTAACAAAAGATCCAATTTTCCATACTCAGGGATGACCAAGGGTCCTCCAAAGTGTGTTGTCTGGGCCATTATTTATACATTGAGGTAAAAACAATGACTGCAGATGCTGGAAACCAGATTCTGGATTAGTGGTGCTGGAAGAGCACAGCAGTTCAGGCAGCATCCAAGGAGCTTCGAAATCGACGTTTCGGGCAAAAGCCTTTCATCAGATGAAGGGCTTTTGCCCGAAACGTCGATTTCGAAGCTCCTTGGATGCTGCCTGAACTGCTGTACTCTTCCAGCAACACTAATCCAGAACATTATTTATACATTATCAGGCTACTGGAGTGGGAAAGGAAAAATGGAAGTTCGGAAACTGATGGAAAGCGTCAGCGGAATCACAGATATGAGTGGGCAGGGACTGGACAAGGGTAGAGAAAACCACCCTCTGGACACAATATCAAGTTCAACAATCTTCAAGCTTGAGTTCTCCCTTGTCCTTACCCCAACCACCGCAAAACCAGGCTTTGTTATCATGTGATCTGCCGGTGCACACAACCCATTGTTAGCTACTAACAACCAGGCGAAAGTGAGGACTGCAGATGCTGGAGATTAGAGTCAAGATTAGAGTGGTGCTGGAAAAGCACAGTAAGTCAGGCAGCATCCGCGGAGCAGGAAAATCCACGTTTCGGGCAGGAGCCCTTCATCAGGAATGAAGCCCTCATTCCTGGTGAAGGGCTCTGGGTTGAAACGCCGATTTCCCTGCTCCATTAACAACTATTCAGCCTCCTAGCCTGATCTTTATCCACTCCTTTGTCTGTCCAACTGTCCTTTTCTCTTTTTGGGCTCTAACCCCACCTGTTGTCGATTTCACCTTCCCTCCCCCCCCCCCCCCCCCCACCTCACCACCACTCTATTGCCTGCATAAACGCTAACATTTTTCTAGCTGCCATTAGTTCTGAGGAAGGATCACGGGACATCTCCACAGATGCTGCCAGACTTGCTGAGCTTTTGCAGCAATTTCTGTTTTTGTTTCTGATCTCCAACATCCACACTTCTTTCAGATTTTAATTTAGATAAAGCATAATTTACTCAAGCTGTGAGACATTTCAACAACTACTGACTATGAAAAGGGGATCTTCTCCTGACTGCTCTTCACTGGGAGGTGCACAGTTGCTGCACGTTTTTGAAGAGGCTAGGAAAAGAAACCCTGGCTGGAAATGCAGACCTTGGTCCTCAAGTAAAAATGTCAGAATGACTTGGCGATTTGATGGTGATTGTTGCATCTTCGAAGTTTGAGCTATTGTGTAGCTAAAAGAACGGCACTACTCTCGTACAGAGAAAGTGCTGACTTGCACTAGGTCTGCTCGCTTTACATTCCCTGGTGTATGTGTTTCGAAGTCTTTACGGCTTTTGTAGTACAATTAATATTTGGCATTACGTGAACACAATAGCAAAGGCTGTGATTTTCTAGAATTATTTATACACTCATGTCGGCTCACTGCAAGATCATTAATGTTATGTACTTGTGAAATGATGAATATGCTGACCTCTGGAGAGGGATAAGAGTCTGCAGCTTTATTTTTTTTTGCCAAATGATGCATGTCAGATAATTGTGAATATTCTGTATCACTTCAAATTCAGACAATGAGTGAATATATAAAAGTTGAAATGTAATACTGAGTCATACAGACCCAAGAAAATTAGGCTTTGACTGTGACAATCTCAATGAAGCAGCAGCTTGCTGTAATACACCATACTGCTCACACAGGGAAATGGAGGACAGCTAGTGCATTGTCAAATGCCCGAAAATTCAGCTCATATGATTTGGATCTTTTTCTGCCGCTGAGCGAAGCTTTACTTCCAAAAAGACATTTAACATCATGCGTGCACATTTTTGGTGTGAGCCACAGCAGAGGCCAGTTTGTTAAGGAAGTTAGTGTCCACAAGGGAAGGCCTAGAGCATACACAGTAGCTAGATTACAATATCAATCAGCATGGAACCATGATTTGGTCCCAGTACAGCCATTTTTAAGTTTGACATTCCAGCCAATGCTGTTTCTTCAACATTCACTGTGTTAAACAGTGCGTTCATTAATAGAAGAGTGCTGGAAGACATGCTGTTCCAAACTAATTCACATGTATTACTAATTCCACTGCTTTTAAATTAGATTATTGCAGGATTTCGTCAGAACCTCTCTTTTTCAGATTCCGTCTGACATCACTGGTGACAGATGCTAACAATGAACATAATTGCTATTAACATTTATAGTGCAGCAGTACCGAGCCCCATCAGCTATTTAATGGGATCATCAATTGTACTTAAGTTGTTTTCAGGTTGACTTTCTCCTGGCTTTTGCTATATTTGTACAAGTGTTTGGTGGCTTCTTGAGTTGTTTAATGTCACTGAAATGATCGAAGAGGTTTTTTTAAAATTTACTCACAGGATGAGGGCTTCACTGGCTAAGTAGCATTTACTGGCAATCCCTAAATGCCCAGAAAACAGTTAAGAGTCAACCACATTGCAATGGGTTGGGTGTCATATGTAGGCCAGACCAGGGAAGAATGGCAGTTTCCTTCCCTAAATGAGATTAGTGAACCAGATCAATGTTTTTGACAGTCAATTCATCGTCATCATTAGATTCTTAATTCTAGAGACTTATTGAATTCAAATTCCACCATCTGCCATGGCAGGAATTGAACCCAGGTCCCCAGAATATTGTCTAGGTCTCTGAAATAACGGTCCAGTGATAAATACCACTAAACCATTGCCTTTCTCAATTTGGTGTGCCATATAAAGTCATAGGATGTACAGCACGGAAACAGACCCTTCGGTCCACTTCATCCATGTCACCCAGATATCCTAAACTAATCTAGTTCCACCTGCCAGCACCTGGCCTACATCCCTCTAAACCCTTCCTCTTCATATACCCATCTAGATGCTTTTTAAATGCTGTAATTGTACCAGCTTCCACCACTTCCTCTGGCAGTTCATTTCATATATGCACCACCCTCTGCATGAAGAGGTTGCCCCTAAGGTCCCTTGTATATCTTTCCCCTCTCACCTTAAACCTATGCCCTCTAGTTCTGGACACCCCCACCACAGAGAAAAGACCTTGTCTATTTACCCTATATGTGCCCCTCATGATTTTATAAACCTCTTTCAGGTCACCCCTCAGCCCCCAATGCTCCAGGATAAACAGCCTCAGACTATTCAGCCTCTCCCTATAGCTCACACTCTCCAACCCTGGCAACATCCTTGTAAATCTTTTCTGAACCCTTTTAAGTTTCACAAAATTATTCCGATAGGGAGAGATCAAAACTGCACACAATGTTCCAAAAGTGACAATGAAAGACTTTGAACAGAGTTTTTAAGTGGTCTGTGCAGAATTTTTAGAGTCATAGAGTCATACAGCACGGAAACAGACCCTTTGGTCCAACAAGTCCATGCCGTACATAAACTAAACTAATTCCACCTGCCTGCTCCTGGCCCATATCCCACCAAACCTTTCCTGTTCATGTACCTAACCAATTGTCTTTTAAACATTGTAATTGTACCCACATCCACCACTTTCTCAAGAAGTTCATTCTACACATGAACCACCTTCATGTAAAAAGTTTGCTTATGTCTTTTTAAAATTTCTCTCCTCTCACCTTAAAAATATACCCCTCGTCTTGAAACCACCTATCCTACAGAAAAGACAACTACTATTAACTCCACCTCACCTCTCATTATTTTATAAACTTCTTTCGGATCGCCTGTCAACCTCCTACACTTATGTGAAAAAGTACCAGCCTATCCAACCCTCATTATAACTCAAACCCTCCATACTTGGCATCATCCTGGTAAATCCTGGCTCACAAGCCTACTCTTCTGTATACTTTGGTACTGATTGATCTTCTACCTCAGCTATGCCTTTCTGCACTTCCTCATATCCCTTGATTCTGTTCTGTCCAAAGTTCAGTTCATTTCTGACATGAATGTACTCAGCATCTGATCATACACAGCTCTCTGAGATAGGGAACTCTGGATGTCTGACAAACATTTGTGTTTCTGTGAACGTCTGCTGGCACAACGTCAATCTCAGAGCGTGGCAATGATAGCACTATCATCAATGGCACAAGCATCAATGCCCACTACTGTGAACCTTCATGCATTCATTTTATTCCAGATTTTTGCAGGTGATATTTGCAATACCTCCCAGTTTGTTGTGCACCATTGCATAACGGAGCTCGCTGAAGTTGTGTATTCCAGGAAAGCTTAATGCACTTTCTTCGGTCTTGTTAGAGACAAACACATTGCAATGATTGCAAATATCCCATGCTACAGGCTGTCCTCGATTGCACAGACATCACTATGCATGTGCTGCGATGTATCACAAATATTAGGGATTTCACTACCTCAAAAGCCAGCCAACATGTGACCATTTGCAATGTATCATCTTGATCAATGACCTGGCAGCAGTCCGAATGACTTATTTCAGCATTAATCCATAATTATGACATGATGAGCACATAACTTTAAGGATACATATCTTAAACTGCTGTCAATCAATTCCACTTTGGCAGAATATTATGAATAGTCCAGGCATTCAGTTTCTGAGCACCAGGAGTAGGATGAATATGTGTGTACAATAGATACCAAGTTAACTTTGTCTGTATATAGTCTTAGCCTCAACAAAGAAACCATGTTATTCCTATACTAATCTGTGTGGTGTGATAAGAGCAGGATATCTGTTATTCCATTGTAATTTATGGCAACTCAAAAATCCACAGAGTAGCTACTGAGTGGCGAGAGATGTCTTTGTGGCAATGATCACAGTGTACAATCCACCAGGATTTGAGGTGGTCTGCTACACACTGAAGAACCCTAGCACCGTGAGGACACACTCTTATTAACTATCCACAATCTTATTAAGGAGCAAGTGGTGGAGGGAAAGAAAGGGAGGAGACAACTAATCTCTTTTTTGTCAGGGTCTCTGTGACCAATCCATGCAGCCCATACAATACAACTCCAATTCTTCACTCACTAACTGTGTTATATTTTAATCTTCCCTGAGTTACTAACTACCATGTTGTAGTGCAGTAATATTGCGGTAATGTCACTGGACAAGTATTCTAGGACTCCAAACTAATGTTCTGGGGAAGTGAGTCTGAATCAAATCATGGCAGATAGCAAAATTTGACTTCAATAAAATTGTAGACTTGAGTGATAGTCTAATAGTGACCCTCACCATTGTCTGATTCAACAAATGTTCTGAAAAGAAATCAGCCATTCTCATCTGCTCTAGCCTACATGTGACTCCAGACCCACAGCAATGTCGCTGATTTTTACCTGCCCTCTGACCAATTAAGAATTAACAATAAATGCTGGCATAGCCAGCTACACCCACAGCCCACAAACTGGTAATAATAAATTTGAGGCGGGACAAATCATTGTTATTCTTCTCACTTTAAATTCCTGTCTGTTTGGTCTAGGGACATTTTACAAATCTTACAGTGGTAATCTGCATAACAACACTGCGCATATCACAGAACCTGAAAACAAAGATAAGACAGAGGATATTTGTATCCACCAGAATGTAAGATTTTTGAGGTGCACTTTAACTGTTCCAGCAATAGATTGAAAGAGGCAATCTAAAGCGTGCTTCTCCTAAATAGTGACAAGGCCAATTCCAAATTCAAATATGTTTTCACAAAATTTACTGAATTCACTAAATTTATCATAGCAATCATGATACATTTGAAACTATTAGACAACTGAATGGACCCTCCATTGTGCATTGGCAGAAAGATCTTAGATGGTGGTCTTTCCCCACTGAGTCGTGGTGGCAGCTGCTCCAAGCTTTAATGTGTCCCTCAGCACATAGTCCTGGACCCTCGAATGTGTCAGTCTGCAACACTTGGTGGAGGTCAACTCTTTTCTCTGGAACACCAACAAGTTTTGGGCAGATTAAAGACTGCCTTTCACTAAGTTGATAGACAATAGACAATAGGTGCAGGAGTAGGCCATTCGGTCCTTCGCATCAGCTCCACCATTCTTTATGATCATGGCTGATCATCCACAATCAGTATCCTGTTCCTGCCTTATCCCCATAACCCTTGATTCCACTATCTTTAAGAGCTCTATCCATATCTTTCTTGAAAATATCCAGAGACTTGGCCTCCACTGCCTTCTGGGGCAGAGCATCCCATATATCCACCACTCTCTGGTGAAGAAGTTTCTCCTCAACTCTGTACTAAATGGCCTACCCCTTATTTTTAAACTGTGTCCTCTGGTTCTGGACTCACCCAACAGCGGAAACATTCTTCCTGCCTCCAATCCTTTAATAATCTTTACATATCAATCAGATCCCCTCTCGTCCTTATATACCCAAGTGTATACAAGCCCAGTCGCTCTAATTTTTCAACAATCGAGAGTCCCACCATTCCAGAAATTGACATCGTGAACCTATGCTGCACTCCCTCAATAGCCAGAATATCCTTCCTTAAATTTGGAGACCAAAACTGCACACAATACTCGAGGTGCGGTCTGATGAGGGTCCTGTATAGCTGCTCCTATACTCAATTCCTGTTGTTATGAAGGCCAGCATGCCATTAGCTTTCTTCACTGCCTGCTGTACCTGCATGCTTGCTTTCATTGACTGATGTACAAAAACGCCTAGATCTTGTTTTACTGCCCCTTTACCTAACTTGACTCCATTTAGGTAATAATCTGCCTTCCTGTTTATGCCACCAAAGTTGACTTATCCACATTAAACTGTATCTGCTATGCATCCGTCCTCTCACCTAACCTGTCCAAGTTACCCTGTATTCTCATAACATCCTCCTCACATTTCACCCTACCACCCAGCTTTGTGTCATCAGCAAATTTGCTAATATTACTTTTAATACCTACATCTATATCATTAATGTATATGGTAAACAGCTGCAGTCCCAGCACCCAACCTTGTGGTCCCCCACTGGTCAGCGCCTGCCATTCCGAAAGGGAGCTGTTTATCACTACTCTTTGCTTCCTGTCAGCCAACCAATTTTCAATCCAAGTCAGTACTTTGCCCCCAATACCATGTGCCCTAATTTTGATCACTAATCTCCTATGTGGGACCTTATCAAAGGTTTTCTGAAAGTTCAAATACACTATATCCACTGGCTCTCCCTTATCCATCATCATAGCTACATCCTCAAAAAATTCCAGAGGATTAGTCAAACACAATTTCTCCTCCATAAATCCATGCTGACTCTGACCTAACCTGTAACTGCTATCCAAATGAGTCATAATTTCATTTTTTATAATTGACTCCAGCATCTTTCCCACCACTGATGTCAAGCTAACCGGCCTATAATTCCCTATTTTCTCTCTCCTTCCCTCCTTGAAAATTGGGACAACATTAGTCACCCTCCAATCTGCAGGAACTAGTCCTGAATCTGTAGAATATTGAAAAATGATTACCAATGTGTCCATGATTTCTAGAGCCACCTCCTTAAGTACCCTGGGATGCAGACCATCAGGTCCCGGGGACTGATCAGCCTTCAGACCTAACAGTTTATCCAACATCATTTCCTGCCTAATATAAATTCCGTTCAGTTCATCCATTACCCAGGTCCTTCAGCCACTATTACATCTGGAAGATTGCTTGTGTCTTCCCCAGTGAAGACAGATCCAAAGAACCTATTCAACTCTTCTGCCATTTCCTCGTTCCCCATAATAAATTCACCAGTTTCTGTCATCAACGACCCAATTTTAGTCTTAACTATTTTTTTCTTTTCACATATCTAAAAAAGCTTTTACTATCCTCCTTTATATTTTTGGTCAGTTTGCCTTCGTACTTCATTTTTTCTCCGTGTATTGCGTTTTAATTATCCTCTGTTGCTCTTTAAAAGTTTCCCAGTCCTCTGGTTTCCCGCTCATCTTTGCTATGTTATACTTTTTCTGTTTTATCTTTATATAGTCCTTAACTTCCCTTGTCAGCCTGGTCCTCCAGGCGCAGTCAATGTTTGTGTCAGTATGCGTCCCAGGGAACAGCCATTAGGACACAAGAGTCCTGTGTTACGGAACTACTCAGGACGAACCTCTACAAGAACCACTGCATGTCTCTTTAAACTTTCTTTGGAAAGGCATATTCCAACAGGAGATATGTGACAGTCTCTGCTCACCCCACCACGGCTGCTTTGAGGACAGTGTGTGGCGGCACAGAGAGTCTAGATATACATGAAAAATCTGACAGGCAGTGCCCTTCTCACACCAACCTGACAGAATCTTACCCTTTGCTTTTCTGGCAGGGTCTTGAGGATGCTACATGCCACTTCCTGATGCACTTGCAAATTTCTCTGCGAAGAGACAAGTGATACAGAATGTTCCAACTACTTAGTGTTCCACAGTCCCATTCTTCGCAACACCGATGACAGGTAGAACCTCAGTATGTAGCGACACTTGGTGTTTGCATACTGAGGGTCTAGCACAGCTACATGCAGCCGCATACTTTATTCCTAATCCCTTCTGAATTTAAAACCTTTCTGGAATGTTCTGTTGATACTGGCATCAAGGGTTGCCTGGAAAAACCACTGACACTAACCTTATAGTGAACAGAGTTCATCTGGAAAAGGTTCATCCTGCGTTTTACTTATTGTTGCAGGAAACATCATGCTCTACCTCTAACAGTAGATCAGAAATAGGGATATTCCTTGATAATTGAACCATGCACCATTTATAATACCTCAGATACTGAAGCATTCAAGTCCAGGATGGCACAGTAGCTTGGTGATTAGCATTGCAATCTCTCAGTGTCAGGGAGCCAGGCTTTATTCTAATCTTGGGCAACTGTTTGTGTGGAGTTTAGACACTCTCCCCATATCTGCATGGGTTTCCTCCGGGTGCTATGGTTTCCTCCCACAGTCCAAAGATGTGCAGGCCAGGTGGACTGACCATGCTAAATTGCCCATTGGGTCCAGGGATGCACAGGCTAGGTGGATTATTCATGGCAAATACAGGGTTGCAGGGTGGGTCTGATTGGGATGATCTTCAGAGGGTCGGTGTGGACGTGATGGGCTGAATGGCCTACTTTGATAATGTAGGGATTCTATAATTCAAATTCATTATCTAGGCTTGGGCTAACCCTATGATTTTTCTCAAGGTATCTCATGCAGTACCTGGGAAATTAATCTTTAATTCTGGCAAACTCCAGGATAATCTCAGAAAGTAGGTAGCCCATAGTCCAAAGGCTGAGGCATGTGAATTGCGCAACTCACCCTCTTTGACTAGGTGTGCCATGTGTGCTTATTGCCAGGATAGAAGGCAGCCAAGAAGAATAAAAATCAAGCCCATTATGTTCACATTAACCCTTGGTGCTTTCCATTGACTATCTGCTGTAGCTTCAATGGGAGACTCATCAAAAATGTGACTGGGAAGGTTGGTGATCTTTTGCCAAAAACAATCTGGAGAATTCCAAAGGAATTTTGCCTTATTTAATTTATCAAATGGCTTTCCTTATAGCATAATCTTACTTTTTCCTTCTGCCACTCTTAAATTGAGTGACACTTGTGTTGAAGCAGCTGTTTCGTAGTGTAATGCTGCTGATCAGGCATTTCAGTGGAAAATAGCATGATATTTGATGAAGATTGTAAAGGTCTATTGCAGCATAACCAGTCATGCATTATTTATAGTAATAACCTTTTCAATGATTGATTTTATATCCTTACCAAACCATCAAGAATGTTAAAAGAATTTTTTTTTCCTCTCCAACTTTGAGTCACAATCATTCTGTGATTCTAATGTCATTGTTTCAAAGCATGAATGGATGATTGGAAAGGAACTCTGAGCCTGAGATAATGAAAAACCACATATTAACATGCAATATAAAACTCACAATTTGAATATCAATGTTGTTCGATTGGTTTGATATAAATTAAACCAATAAGTTGTGAAACAGGCAAAAAAGAAATAATAGCATCAAATGTTCTAGTGCTAGAAACAAAAATATATCTGTCTCTAAGTAAAATTGCACCCCAAGGTCAACATTTCATTCCCAGAGCATGCAACTGCTTTTATGTTGTGCTTGAATAAAATAAGTGCCACGTAGCCCATCAAGTTCTCTCCTTTCACAGACCAAATGGTTATTTAGATTCAACGTGCAGTCACTAGGATTTTGTTCAAAGTAGCTGCTTTTTCATTTCTTCTTGCTGTTTATTTTCTAACATTACTATGTCTTAATCTGTGTTGTCGATTGACACTGTCATTGAAATACGTTATAGGAAGGTTTGAGACAGGCGGAAACAGGACAGGGCATTGCAAACATTTTAGGACCAAATCTTTCTTGAAGCACACAAGAATGTTTATCTATATTAAAGATACCATATAAGTGACAATTATTTTTCTTCAATGCTGTATTTTTAAACATGCCAATTAACATGTTGACATTAAATTCTTATTCTGACACAGAACCTGAAATGAAACCTTAGTTCATTAAATGTAGCAGAAAGAATAATATATATAGCATAAATATAGCTTAATGTGTAAAAGTAAGCAAGCTTTTGTGCTCCTTTCAGACTTATTGTATTTTTTTCATTTGTTTGCATTCCAGCAGTGGATTAAATTAAATGGATCTGACTAGCTTAAGGTTAAATTTGGACACTTAATGCAAGATGTAAATCTATCATGAAAAGCTGTACATGTCTTGTACTGCATTCTATGTCTTCACCTTCTCTTGCAATCCACTTTGCAATAGTGAAAGTCACATAATGATAATTGTATCTTCAGAGTCATGATCCTATTGTTTGTCTTAAAGCATTCTCACCTTCTTAAAAGGCTGCAAAGATTTAGCCTGCACAGTCACTTTTCATAGATTAATTATCCTGAGGAACATAAAACCTGCAAACATCTGACCTTGCTTCCTGCTTTCTTAATTAAAATGGGTCTTCCTTTCTCTACACCACCTCAATCATTGTACTTGTAAGTTATCAATGCCCATAATAGTCTGGAGTGCTTGAATTATTTCCCTGCAACATCTGCCCCCTCTATTAACACCAAAAACAAATTGTAACATATCTTCAAAGTTTTATTGCCTTTCTTTAAGTTGAAGTGTCCATCTAGAAGTGGGGGAATTGAAAGATGTACTTTACCATGGATGTGGCCTCAGCAATGCTATGACTATATCATCATGTCAATAGTCTTACTGTAATAGTCTGGTCTATACATCTAGGACCTTGTTTGATTTGCCTGGTGTCTCCTGACACAGTACTTGAACCAGTGCTAAATGAACACTTAAAATTTTCTTTCCTCTATAATCTACTGTACATAAGAGTCTTTGATGCATCTTCCCAGCCTATTAATATGCATTGCAATCGTATTCCTCATCTAAGACCCTAACTTGACTGTGCAATTTAATTTCATCCATGGATTTCTTAACTCGCTACCAATATCCTGTCCAAAATTATTAATCAACAGAAAAGGACTGAGTACCTAATGCTTGGTCATTCCATTGCTGTTTGTAGGAGCAACTTGTACACAAATTGGCTGCTATTTTTCATGAATTATAATGTGATGGTGGTTCAAATAGGACTTCAATCGTGGTAAGTCACATCAATTATTCTATTTTTCTTGGATTATGCAAGCAATTCAGCTTTAAAGGGTCAGGTCCAATCTTCTAACAGTTAAACTACAATCTATGTATTCAACTGTTCTGTCATGAACTTGTCATAAGTTTTCATTCTTTTCAAATCTAACTGACCTTGACTCAAAGGATGAGCAATAATGATTTCCATATTATTTTGTCTATTTCCTTATGCCACCTTTCAAATTCATTTTTGTGCATAACACTTTGGGAACTTCTAAGCAGAAAGGTGTCACAGTTCTTTCATTTGCCTTGAAGTTTAATTCAATTCTAATTGCTCTTCTGTGGTGTGAATGTGAACTGTTGCAATAGATGCAGCCTCTCCACTCTCACAATTATCCTAAAGAAGGAAGTTATAATATTCTATTTAAATTAGGTTTAATATTATTGTTTTGGTTATAAGAATATATATTCAGAAATAACTTTGTAAAACCTAAGGGCTCGCGTGGGTGGAATGGAATAGGGACCTGAGAGATATAGTCTAAGGTGAGAGGTATGGCAGAATCGAGAAACAGGTGCAGCGAGGCCCATTTTGATGTTGACATTATCTTCTTCCAGGCTTATGCTTTCCTGAAGCAGCCTGAAGGATTTTTGCTAGGCAGCGGCATGATGCCACATGACAGAGATTAACACATGTAATTCATCTTGTTAATGTCACAACTCACCTCATTACTTGAGGGGCAGCATAATGGTTCAGTGGTTAGCACTACTGCCTCATAGCACCAGGGACTTGGATTTGATTTCACCCTCAGGTGACTGTGTGGCATTTGCATATTCTCCCTGTGTCTGTCTGGGTTTCCTTTGAGTGCTCCAGTTTCTTCCCACAGTCCAAAGATGTGCAGGTTAGGATGGATCGGCCATGTTAAATTGCCCATAGTGTCCAAGAATGTGCAGGTTGGGTGGGTTAGCATGAGAATGCAGGGTTATAGGCATAAGGTTTGGGGTGCTCTTTGGAAGAGCGATGTGGACTTGATGGGCTGAATGGCATGCTTCCACACTGTAGGGATTCTATGATTCTCATATTCATACACTAATCTTATCAAATTCATCGAGCAAGCTAGGCGTCAGGAGAACTTGACAAAAGGGTTTTTAGCTCGCTTCTTGCTCTAAGTGATCTCCATATTGAATATAGGATATCAACAACTCAGGCACACTCCATGGGAACCAAACAGATCCACCCTATGTCCGATAATTTTGGATTGCATCATATGCCAGCTCTGTGATTCGTCATGGCACATCTCCGATTCACTTAAAGATTGCTTCTGCACTTCACTGCTTTATCATAGGCTATGCCAGTAACTCTCATTGTAATGCTGCAGCAAGGCCACTGAAGGCTAAGGGACATGCAGCCAGCTCATGCTCTGATCCAGGCTACATCTCTGGGCTCTTCATTTGCTGTCATAGTACCCACTCACTCTGAGCTTACCTAGACATTCACAGCAACCCCTTGCTTGCTTTGCCTGTTTGAGTTTGTCTTTTTGTGCTTTGCCCCTCAGCCAGAGATACCACTCTGATATTATTGCTGCTTTGCTGTGCTGTTTAGCTGAAACACAAAGGCAGGAAGCTTGTCCTCAGTCAGGACAAGGGGAAAGGCTTTCCGTCAGCAGTTCCCAGCACAATAAGCCAACGGTAGCCTCCTGTACCAATCCAGACACTGCTCATCTTGACTCTTTCTTCCCTGTTGTTGGCTCTTTCTCTCCTGAATGGGAGATGAAAGTGGGTAGTACAACTTTTAGTGCAGACAGGGAAGTCTTCTGAGCAAGTGAGTAGGCAGCGCAGAGGGTATGCAAGGTTATTGATGTTGGGGGTTTGGGACGGATGAGAGTGAGTGAGGAAATACGTTGCAGGCAATAATGAGAGTGTGGGAGAGTCTTGGTGGGAAATTCGTACAGTCACAGAGAAAGGATGAGTGTAGGGTATCAGAAAAAAGGTGGTAGCACTTATGCTGGCAGAGAGGATAAAGTTTTCTTCCTGCAGTGCTGGGCATTTCTCCAGAAGGCTGACGCTACACTGACATGGGTGACAACCACAGAGCAGACCCCATCTAGCAGGATTAACAGGCTCCTGTCTGAAAAGCAGAGTGCCAGTTTCCCCTGTCTGCCACATTGGAGGCAAATGTCAGAAATCATGCAGGGCAACTCTGGACTGACTGTATTTATCTGGATGCACAGCCAGCTTATAAAGATGGTGCCTGTGCAAGGGATGTTGATGTTGTAGCTGATATCTAAAGAGTGGTGAGCTGCTCTAGGAATGAGCATGGTACGGTGGGGTGAAAATTGGAATTGAGAAATACCATAAGTATCTTGTAGGTAGTTAATGAGGCATGTTTGATAAGGTAGGGGAAACACAACGTGCTAGTCCTCAAGACAAAAACTCTCCAAAAACACTTGCCATATCTCAGATTTTATATATAATACATAAGATTTAGCCCAGTGGTCTAAAGTTGGTGGATATCTAGGAGTTACATAATAAGTCCATAATAAGTTGATAAATTAATAAGTTTGACCTTTTCCTGCAATCTTCTGCTCAAAAGAAACTGTTTGCCCATAAATATTCTGAGAGTACTGTTTCGATAGTGGTAAAAACGGGCAACCAATTTCCTTCATCTGATTTCAGTCTTTGGGACTTTCATGGACTGAAATGTTTTTAAAAAGGATAACAAAAAATGACCACAGCCATCCACTGGTCACTGTTTGTGAAGCTATCAGTAAACAAAACAAAAAATCTGCACCTAAATTTACATCTTTATCAAAAGTCACTGAAACTCAATCCCACATCTACTGCTTGATTTATACCTTTATGGATATGTTTTAGATTTTGATGGAGGAAAGACTTGCTTGCAAATCCCTTCCTCCTCTACCTCTTTTTATTCTTGTTTTTAAGTAACATGCAGCCTTTTGATTTTACTCATTAAAATATAAATTACACGTTTACTTAGGTTGAAGTTTGTTTGTCAATATCTGCTCACTGTACAAGTATATTAATACCTTGTGATTTGCAAAAGTCTACTGCAGTATTGACTATAATGCACCCACAATTTGGTATCACATACAAAGTTAAGAACAATATTTTGATTCCGAAGTCTAAATAGTTCATATAAATTGTGAACAATGGTCTACCAAAGAGACCAGATAGAATCTTAGTTTTAGTCAATAAGAAGTTTGGGTAATTATCACACAACAGGCTCAAGCCTCTGACACTGACGTCAATGTGTGTCTGTTTGCAGTTGAGGGGTTCTGATGTGTGACAGCAGCAATCTTCTCCACATTCACCACTACAGACTTTTGGAGATCCGACTCAGTTTATCATTTTGAAACTGTATGTTGTACTGATATGTCAATTTGCAGTGTATTCTCAAATTTTAGGATGAGGTTAGGACCCCTACCACTTTAGTGAGTAGGAATTCGAAAAACTGAAGCAAACAGACATAAACAGGATATAATTCCTTGTTCATAACATTGCCCAGTGAAGTTGTCAAAGTTTTCACTTTGAGAGTGAAGCTTTGAGGTTTCCAAATTAAGTTTGGTAGCTACTTGCTTAATATTTGAGAGAACATAAAGGGACACATGGGTTAAAACAGATCCAAGAGACAAATGAGAGTAACAGTGTTTAGTTACATAATGCTGTATCCTACACCCAAGGATACCAAAGTGACGCTAAATTCCATATTGCTCTTAGATCATTTCCTGACATTTCAGGTGGGATTAACAAAAGCTTAGCTCCTTGTTTATGTTAAGGCTGTTGAATGCAACTGGTGTTCGTTCTCCAGAGCTGAAATCCTTGATAAGCAGTCTGTAAGTAGATATGGTTCTAAATGATAGAGGTTCTAAATTCCAACAATGCTGAGGTACTGAAAAGCATTCTTGGAATACTCTTTCTTTCATCTTCATGAGAGGACAAGGGGAAAAGCGAAGGTTTTTTCCCTCAGAAATAATGAGGAAATTAAATGTCATAATAAAGCAAAAACAGCTAACATTACTCAGAGTAACAATTAATTTTGAAAAGAGTTTGAATAGGTTTGAAGAACTGTGTTTGAGGTAAATGCTGTCATATTCCTATTCAGAGCATCATTTTACAGATAACCATAAAATCAAACAACACGGTTTTCCACAGATAAACAAAATAAATGTCCATCTAGTATTCAGGTTTAATACCTGCTATCTGATGTGACATTCAACACAAGATCTTATCTGGGGATATATGGCTAGTAATAGTATCACAGAATAAAGTACTCACAGGAGATTCTTCTCACAGGATGTCAAGAGAACCATTAAGGTTTGCAATAATTCATGGAAAATGGATTGATCTAAGGTAAAATTGTCTTGATGAATTGCAAAAGAAAGGAGTCAGAGCATGACATGCTCAGAATCAAATAAATATTCTACAATACCCTTGTGAAATGCAACATTAGGAGTGAATCTGCATCAGCAGTAGTCATTTATTTGATGTCAACTGGTGTTACACTGTAAATGTTACTTAATAAATGTCGACTGGTGAAGTAAGTCTAAAACAGTCAATATAAGATCAAATTATTAAAAAGCAAGAAACCCTTAGGATAATCCAAAGCAGTTATGTGGATTTGTCAAGGGAAGCTTGGAATTGAGACAACATGAAATGGTTATCATTTTCCAAAATCTCTAGATTCTGGAAAGCTCCCAGTGAATTGGAATGCCACAAATGTAAGACCATTATTCAAGAGGAGGAAATAACAAATCAGTCTAACATTTGTCACTGAGAAATTCTAGAATCAACTATAAAGGACATAATAGGATATTCAAAAATCATAAAAACAGACAGAATTAACACGGTTTGTGGAAGAAAAACCATGTTTGATAACATTATTAGAGCTCTTTGCGGTTAAAACAAGTAGGGTGGCTAAAGGTGAACCATTAATTTTAATGTATTTGAATTTCCAAAAGTTATGTGATAAGGTGCTACATAAAAGTTTTCTAATTTCAGTCAGGGATCAATACTGCAGCCTTAATGTTTTACCTCACATGTGGGAAAATGTGAGGCTGTCCATTTTAGCATGAAGAACATAAAAGAAGTGTATGCATAGATTCTATTTATGAACCTATGGTGAAGGCCATTAAGTCTAGGGAGCTTGTCAGCCTTTAGTTTTTGGTTAAAAATCACACAACACCAGGTTATAGTCCAACAGGTTTAATTGGAAGCACACTAGCTTTCGGAGCGACGCTCCTTCATCAGGTGATTGTGGAGGGCTCGATTGTAACACAGAATTTATAGCAAAAATTTGCAGTGTGATGTAACTGAAATTATACATTGAAGAATTGATTGTCTGTTAAGCCTTTCATCTGTTAGAATACAGTGATAGTTTCACTTCTTTCATGTGTAAATCACAAAACCCTTTTTTTTTAATGATTCGGAGTTGAACTGGGGTGTACAAAGTTAAAAATCACACAATACCAGGTTATAGTCCAACAGGTTTAATTGGAAGCACACTAGCCCCCGGAGCGACGCTCCCCCATCAGAGGTGATCAAACCCTAACACTGTGCAAAGCACCACCAAAAAAAGAAAGAAAAGCAAGAAAAACACAAAAAAATCCCACAAAATACAAAACAGCTATGTTCGGCGCAAAGCTCCCAAACAAAGGAATGGGAGCATTGTAAATATACCCGTATTAACTCGGGAGACCCCTTCCAGGGTCCAGGGCTTGACAAATCTAATCATCCTGGTTAAACAAATGCCCTAGTTAAGACAACTGACAAATCTATAACCAAATAACTCAAGTAGGGCTGCTATGTCTTATAAAAATGGTCTGTTGTGTGGTGCACCATGTTTGTAAAAAAGTCCAAGGGAATGTGCTCCATAATTAAGTTCTGCCATCCCAGCAAGCCCGGCGGGTTCTCAGACACCCGAGGTTCATCTTTTAATGCAGACTCCAACTACTCATACCCCCTCAGCAGAACCTGCTACTTAGTCCTGTCTATTCCATGGCTATCCTCCTAGATCATGACAACTGAATCCTCTCCCTCCTAAATCCAAGTTCCTCTCCAACCCTGAGGAATGCTCCTTAACTCTGGCACCAGGTAAGCATTACAACTCTTTGGGACCCTGTGTCTCAGCTTCAAAGAAAAGCATCTGTCGCTCTAACAAAATCTTGCAGTACCACAACTACATTCCTTTTATTGCTCCCCAATTTAATAGCATCCGGCATCATTAGATTACATACAGTGTGGAAACAGGCCCTTAGGCCCAATAAGTCCACACCATCCCTCCGAAGGGCAACCCACCCAGACCCATTCCCCTCCACCTAACATTAGGGGCAATTTAGCATGGCCAATTCACCTGACCTGCACATCTTTGGACTGTGGGAGAAAACCGGAGCACCCAGAGGGAACCCACGCAGACACTGGGAGAACGTGCAAACTCCACACAGATAGTTGCCCAAGGCGGGAATTGAACCTGGGTCTCTAGCAGTGCTAACCACTGTGCTACCGTGCCACCTCTGTGGTCAGTTTGCTCATCCACCCTGTTTGTCCACATGAACTTCAAGAGTCTCAAACCTGTTGAGTTCCTTCCAATGTTACCTTCTGGATCACCAGACATGCCTTTCCCACAGTGACACCCTCTTGTCCTGACCATGGATTGAGTCTCAGGTATCTATCCTAATGGGTGTGACTGCATCTTGGAACAAAACATCAGATAATGTGCCCCTTCCATGTTATCGATGTGGCTGAAGCTTGCACTCCAGCTCATCAACTCAAAATTCAAATCCTTCAAGTTGCAGACAGTGCCAAAAAAGCTTCCATGAATCACTCTGGCATTGATAAATTCCCAGCTGCCACAGCAGCAACACATAATTTGTCCTGGCATATTTACTGTTTACTTAACTAATGGTTGCATCCCTAGAATCATTCTCCATAGTTTTATATATGTTTCTTGACTATTTAATATTTTTTCTTCATTCTCAAAAATATATTGGAAGCTTTTTTTTTCTGTTGAAGGTGCAATATAACCTTGTGCCACAGTTGATGCAGTGATCTTATATCATTGCTACTGAGACCAATGACCACCATGAGGATTTTGCCAAAAGCAGTGGCACACCTGGAAAAGCAAAGATAGAGGCAATTCACTGTCAAGTTGTGTCCATTCCTTTGCCAGTATCCACATCTAGGCAAGTGACAGTTACCAATTTGAACTCATGCTTATTATGTTTTCTAACCTACTCTTCTCTTCTCAGTTCCTGTGCATTTCCCATATCCCCTCCTCACCCCACAACTCACTCTTAGCTCATAGTGCACAATATGATGGGAGTACCATCAAGTCAATACTATATTAACATATACTAGATATGCTCAACGCTGTGCAGAGATGTGGAGTAGCACTTGACCCATGAAGCCTGACATTGAGAAGGTTGGGCTAATGGTACTGGACCTCGGAGGATTGTATCAGATATCCGTGGAAAGAGAGATTTCTCATCAACTCTGTTCTGCTACCTGATGCACTTTGTATGGTACAATCTGCCTGCAGAGCATGCAAAACAACATTTTTAACTGTAACTTGGTACATGTGACAACAACAAATCAAATCAAAGAGAGGTTTCTAACGTGCTATTGGGCAAATGCACGATGGGCCCTACTGCATGACTGAGGGAAATGCCAAAGTTGATGCCGTTTTTGTCCACAGTACGATTATACTAAAGGACTAATGAACCAACCAGCTCATCTAGTAATTGGCTGAAGGATGATGGACAGTGCACTGGAAGCACAGCTCTCAGATAGGGATTGTACACAGCATGAGAAATGCAGAGATGGAAAAGGAAAATAACTCATTAAACATTTACGTATATCAGATTACATTTTCCACCATTTTCTGCAGTTATTTATTAAATGGATCCCAATGCTTCTGGCCACATAATGAATTGTAGTGTTTTGTGTCATGCTATTTCAAGTGGAAAATGCATCAAGCAGAGAAGTAGGAGGGTTAACTCACAGCATGTCTGAGAGACCTTTTTGGTGTATGTAGGCTCAAAAAAATTCCCAAAAAAATCACTGAACATACAGGCAAGGGCAGCAGGACATTTGAGACTTTATTACCCAATAGGACAGTGCACATCTTTATCCAATCAGCCCAAGACATTTAGAAGTCAACAAACTAAGAAGAACGAATTAGTGGGGATGAACTTGATGCTAAAGTTGAAACAGAAATTGGGAGAAAAAAGGAAGATTTGAGTATATCGAGGCAACTAGGACGCTTTTCCAGAAATTAGTCTGGGCAGCAGACTAATGGTAATTAAGAATCTACAATCAGGAGAAGAAATTGATTTTGGTGAAGAGCAAGAAGGTTGAATAGTGGAGGGGCAGCAATGAATGAACATTTGGGATTTGGAACCAGAGTTTGCATGGAGCATGTCCTGTCAGGATGGTAAGTGGCTGAGTCAGAATTTGATTTGAAACAGGCTTGATAAATTAATTGCTTTGCCTTTGTTTTGTCCTTCCTCATATGTTTATCATATTGACAAAGTGAATTATGAAGTGAATCTTCCATCATTCAGCCACCCTGAGAAAAGTATGGGTAATCTGAGACTCTTTCAGTGGAGATATATCACTACCAGTAATAGTCATTCCTTTCTATTAAAGTATCTTTGAAAGTGACATGAAAGGAAAAGAGAAATCAGTTTATCTAGTTTTTTTTCCTGTGTAAAGGGAAGCAATTATCGGTTATGGATCTAATACCATCATACTGTATGCTAAATTGCGAATTTGTGTCTGAACAGATTGAACAGAATCAAGTGTTTTTCAGTCTTTGTGCTGGGTATGGTTGAAGGAGTCTTTTTGTGACTTAGTTGGCTGCAAGGTTTCCAGTCAAGAGTGTGGTGTTCGAAAAGCACATCAAGTCAGGCAGTATCCGAGGAGCAGGAGAATCTATATTTCTGGCATAAGCACTTCATCAGGAATCCCGAAATGTTGATTCTCCTGCTCCTTGGATGCTGCCTGACCTGCTGTGCTTTTCCAGCATCACACTCTCGACTCTGATCTCCAGCATCTGCAGTCCTCATTTTGTCCTGACAGGTTTCCAGTCGAGGTATTTTTGGTCAGTCTCTGTTTCTTTCTGATGAATGCTTGTCAGCAAGACCATTACCTATCTAGGATCAGTCAGTCTGATAATGGAATTAGACATGTCTTCAATACTTCAGGGTATTGATCGTGATTGATTAGCTGGCTATATACTTAATTGTAACCCCTAGCTGGAATATTTTTCTCATTGTCTCCAGATAACCAAGTAAATGCACACCATTATGATGTGGTTACCAACCCTGTTGGGTTGTCAGACAGTCTCCTAGAATGGTATGAATTTCACGAGTTCTGCTACCAACAACCAGTGGAACATTGAACTTTAAATTTCCCACTACAGCAGCTCAGGGTCTAAAAAGGTGCTGACCTTGTACATAGTATGTTCACAATTAAAGCAACTATATAAGCATAGCTCTATCTTTCCTTCATAATATCACAGTTAAGACAGAAAGCAAACCCTTAGTCATCGTAGCTGGTTACTTTAATTGTGCCAACCTCGAGTGTTCTCCCAAGAGATACCATCAGCACATCTCCTATCCCACCAGAGGCCCAAACTCCCTCAACCATGGCTACAAAACCAAAGACACCGACTACTTCTTCCCCTACCCGCATTTTGGTAAATCAGACCATAAGGCTGTGCACGTTCTCCCAGCTTAGAAGCAGAAACTGAAGTATGAGGATTTGGTACGGTAAGTCATACAGTGCTGGACTGAGATAATGGATGAGGTCCTACACGACTACTTTGCGTTGGTGGACTGGTCCATATTCAAGAACTCAGCAGGCAATCTAAATGAGTATGCCACTACCGTCACAGACTTCACCAGATAGCGTGTAAGGATTGCATGCCGAAGATGTTAATCCGAGTGTTCCCCAACTGGAAACAATGGATGAATCAGGAGATCCACTCCCTAGTGAAGCCCAGTTCCAAGACATACAAGTTAGGCGATCTATACAGGAAATCTAAGTACAATCTTCGCAAAGTCATCAGGGATGCCGAGAGATAATATCAGAATAAACTAGAGCCACAGACTAAACGCATGAGCACACATCAAATGTGACAAGCCTTACACAATGTACTTGACAACAAAGCAAGGTTGAGGAGAATCGTTGACAATGCATCCCTTCCCAATGAGCTCAATGCATTCTATGCTTATTTTATATAGAAGGTCAGTCCAATGATTTTCTCCTGCCCTGACAGCCTCAGGTATACCTGTACCCATGGATCGGCCTTCTTGAGGATTGTTATGGACCAGGCCAGACTCCTCAAAACATTTTTTAAAAGTAGCTCAGAACCTAACTTTCTAGTTGTTTTAAGCAAGTGAATATTCCAGATGCAACACAGCTAGTCAAACCACTCGGTTTGAAACAAAACAGAATTTATTTACACACGAACAAAAGAAAACTGAATTTAGAGTAACATAACAATTCAAAAACCCAACTGACACGAAAACACAACTTAAAGAGTTGTTCCAATTTCCTGCAACATCCCATAAACACACCCCTTAGCAAAAAGGTAAATTCAAACACAGGTTCCGATTGTTGACTTAGGCAGCATCTGTTAGCCATTATTGAAGTAGCCAGTTCAGACATTTTGGCACCTGTGCCTTTATGACCTCTCTCAAACAAAACAAGGACAGAATAATCTTGTTAAAGGAGCAGTAGCAACATGGGAGGGAGGGGGGTCCCATGGAAAGCAACTGGCTCAAATGAATCCCAGGCCATGCACGCAGGTCCTGCATGGACAAGCTAGCAGGAATATTCACAGACATCTTTAACCTCTTCTTCCTCTGATGTGAAGTTTCCACCTGCTTCAAGAAGACTACTATCATTCCACTGCCAAAGAAAAATGAGGCAACATGCCTTAATGACTTCTGCCTGATGGCTCTGACATCCATCATGTTGAAGTGCTTCAGAAGGTTAGTAATGGTGCACATTAACTACAGCCTCCCAGATTGCCTTGATCTGCTACAATTCGCTGATGGTCCACAGCAGACGTCATCTCCCTGGCCCTAACTCATCACTAGAAAATCTGGAGAACAATGACACAAACGTTAGACTCCTATTTATTGACTTTAGCTCTGCCTTCAACACCATAATCCCAACCAAATTCATCTCCAAACTCCAAGACCTAGGACTCTACTCCACCATAATCCTCAAAACTGATGCCCCGCAAGGCTGCATGCTCAGCTACTTACTATACTCCTTATGCATTCATGGATGTGTGGCCAAATGCAGCTCTAATTCAATGTACACATTTGCTGATGATACCACTGTAGTGGGTCGAACAATGAGACAGAGTACAGGAAAGAGATAGCGAGCTTGATGGCATGGTGCAAAAACAACATTCTCTCAATGTCAGCAAAATGGACGAGCTGATCATCGACTTCAGGAAGCCGAGTGGAGGACATGCCCCTGTCTGTATCAATAGTGCTGAGGTGGAGGTGATCAAAAGCTTCAAGTTCCCAGGAGTAATATAACCAACAATCTGTCCTGGTCCATCCACATTGACGTTATGGTCAAGAAAGCACATCAATGCCTTTACTTCATCAGAAGGCAAAGAAAATTTGGCATGTCCACAATGACTCTTGCCAATGTTTATAGATGCACCATAGAAAGCAACCTATTCGATGCATCACAGCTTGGTATGGCAGCTGCTCTGCCCAAGACCATACAAAATTACAGAGAGTTGTGAACGCAGCCCAGGCCATCACGAAAACCTGCCTTCCTTCCAATGACTTCATCTACACTTCCCGCTACCTTTGGAAATCACAACATAATCAAAGACCACTCCCCCGCCCCGGTTATACTCTCTTCCATTGGGCAGAAGATATAAAAGTTTGAAAACACACACCAGCAGATTCAAGAATAGATTTTTCCTCAGACATAAAAACAGATCTCTCATATATTAGAGTTGAGAGTGCGGTGCTGGAAAAGCGCAACAGGTCAAGCAACATCCAAGGAGCAGGAGAATCGATGTTTCGGGCAGGAACCCTTCATCAGGCTCTTGACTCTGTTCTCCAACATCTGCAGCCCTCACTTTCTCCTCTCATATATTAGCGTTGATCTTTCTCTGCGTCTTCTCTGCAGCTTTAATACTATATTCTGCATTGTGTTCTATTACCTTAATGTACTTAGGTAAGGTATGATTTGTCTGATAGCACACAATAATACGTTTTACCTTATTTCAATCCACCTTACAGTAATAAATCAAATCAAAACAAATATTATTGCAGAGATCATCTCACAACTCACTGTATCGTCCCAAAACGTGGTGTGACGGGATAGTCACCTATATAGTCGCAGGCAACATTTCTCATGGGCAGGGGAGGTGAAAATTGTACTTTTATTAATAAATAAAAGAAGAGACAGGTAGCTGCTTTATTGCTCTTATACTCACTTCTCTTTCAATGATCACACCAGGGGTTAGCTCGAATGCAGCTGTTACACTGTTTTATTTCTCACTTACTTGCATGGTTTGGCATGTCTCAGTATTTCCCTTTTTGTGTTAGCTTGAGCACCATTTTAGCTTTCTCCATTACAGCATTTGTTTCAACATTGCTGTTTCTCTCCAAGCACAGTTCAATTCATCATCATTTGTGATGGTTAGACATAAATGGCTGCATTTTTCCACTTTTGGACAAAGTGATATTTGGAGTGAGATTCAAGGTACCCAGACACCCCACTGCCCTTGGCGTCTTTTCTCATGCAGTTACCTGCTCTCTGCTCATTAATTATGTGCATTACTTCTTCAGTGCCCATTTTGGAATTGCGTAACAGGAGATGGGGAAGTGACTTTGCAGCATTGACACCATTGGCACTATGTCCAAGCGCCAGCTGTGCACCACTTCAGATATTGCAAGGACAGGAACTGCCCTTTGCACTGCATCATTTACCCTGAAGGATATGGTCCAGAAAGACAAGTTCACAGACAACAGCCTGAAGCTACTGGTGAATGGGGTTGTGGAAAGGTAGGCAGTGTTAGATTAGATATAGATTACATTACATTACATTACAGCGTGGAAACAGGCTCTTCGGCCCAACAAGTCCACACCGACCCGCCGAAGCGCCACCTACCCATACCCCTACATTTACCCCTTACCTAACACTACGGGCAATTTAGCATGGCCAATTCACCTGACCTGCACATCTTTGGACTGTGGGAGGAAACCGGAGCACCCGAAGGAAACCCACGCAGACACGGGGAGAATGTGCAAACTCCACACAGTCAGTCGCCTGAGGCGGGAATTGAACCCGGGTCTCAGGCGCTGTGAGGCAGCAGTGCTAACCACTGTGCCACCGTGCCACCGTGTTGTTCTTTCTGGCTGGCAAAGATGGCAATGCCACCAGATTCTGCCCAATGCCATGGGCTAAATGGAAGGCACAGCAATGCAGGGAGAAAAGTCAATGTTTTTATGTGTCCTGCAGAGACAAGTGCCACAACGTCATTCTGCTAGCTCACTGTTACAGAGGAGCCAATCACTCCAACTCTGCCACTGTACATATGTCTCAATGCAAAGGAACAGTGGAAGACTTTCAAAGAGATTTTTCCACAGTGCTCAAGGAAAGTATATTCTTGTCAAAACAAGGATAGCAAGGGTAGGAAGAGCTAGCCTTCGATAAGCAAAGCAAAAAAGGAAGGCATCCAATTAAAAGGTCAGGCTTACAAAGTAGCCAAGTGTAGTGGGAAACAGGAAGATTTGGAAAACTTCAAAAAGCAACAAAGAACCACTAAGCAAGTCATAAGGAAAGGATAGATTATGAATGCAAACTAGCACAGAATATAAAAAAAAGGTATGAAAAGTTTTTATAAATATACAAAATGGAAAAGGTTGGCTAGTGGAAATAGGTGCCTTACAGGATAAGGAACGGGAATTAATATTGGGTAATGCTGAAATGGCCGAGGCCTTGAATAACTATTGTGTATCAGTCTTCTCAGTGGAAGTTCTGTCTAACATGATGTTAAGGATATGATGGGAGGTGAGGATCTCAATTCAATTGTTATCACTAAAGGGGTAGTGTTGAACAAACTTGAGGATCAAAAGGTGGATACGTCCCCTGGTTCTGATGGGATGCATCCCAGAGTTCTGAAAGAAATGGCGAAGTCATAGTAAATGCAAGGGCAGTAATGTACCGAACTTCACTGGACTCTGGGCAGGTCTCAGCAGACTGAAAGACAGCAAATGCCATGCCACTATTTAGAAAAGGGTGTAGGCAAAAGGCAGGTAACTATAGGCCAGTTAATATCTGTAGTCGGGAAAATGCTGGAGGCTATTAAAGAAGAAATAGCGAGACATCTGATGGAAAAGTTCCTTGGATTCAGGAAGGGAACTTACTGGAGTTCTTTGAGGATGTAACAAGTGTGGTAGATGGAGGAGAATAGGTGGATGTTGTATGCTTGGATTTCCAGAAGACCTTCGCGGGGCATGTACTAGCATGGATAGAGGACTGGTTAACCAATTGGAAGCAGAGAGTTGGGATAAATAGGTGTTTCTCTGGTTGGAGATCAGTGGTGAGCAGGGTGCAACAGAGATTGGTGTTGGGCACAGATCTATATTAAATAAATGATTTGGAAGAGGAGACAGAGTGTAACATATTCAAGTTTGCTGATGACACTAAATTGAGTGGAAAGGCAAATGGTGCACAGCATATGAAGGGTCTGCAGAGAGGTTTAGACAGGTTAAGTGAGTGGGCAAGGGTCTGGCAGATTGGGTACAATGTTGGCAAATGTAAGGTTATCCACTTTGGAAGTAAAAATATTCAGACAGAGTATTATTTAAATGTGAAAGATTGCAACATGCTGTTGTGCAGAGGCACTTAGGATTGCTCGTACGTGAATCGCTAAAAGTTGATTTGCAGGTGCAATAGCTATTCAGGAAGGCAAACAGAATATTGGCTTTCATTACTGGAGGGATTGAATTTAGGAGCAGGGAGGTTCTGCTGCAATTGTACAAGGTGCTGGTGAGGCTGTACTTGGAGTTTTTGCATGGTAGGGGAATTAACGGTTATAGGGATAATGGCGGTAGGAGGAGCTGAGGCAATGGGTAGATCAGCTATGATACTAATGAATGGTGGAACAGGATCGACAGACCAAATAGCTACTCCTGCTTCTATTACTATGAAACTCTGGTTATTGCATGCAGCAATGTCTCTCACCCACCTCATTCTCCCTAGCTACTAACTCTCCCTGCCCTCTGTGCCTCCAAATCACTCAGTGGGGGATACCTCACCAAATATACCGCCCATGCATCACAACTAACAACTGTTCCACTAAACTACTGTCATCATAGTCAAAAATCACACAACACCAGGTTATAGTCCAACAGGTTTAATTGGAAGCACACTAGCTTTCGGAGCGACGCTCCTTCATCAGGTGATTGTGGAGGGCTCGATCGTAACACAGAATTTATAGCAAAAATTTACATCACACTGCAAATTTTTGCTATAAATTCTGTGTTACGATCGAGCCGTCCACAATCACCTGATGAAGGAGCGTCGCTCCAAAAACTAGTGTGCTTCCAATTAAACCTGTTGGACTATAACCTGGTGTTGTGTGATTTTTAACTTTGTACACCCCAGTCCAACACCGGCATCTCCGAGTCACCATAGTCAGTTTCTTAGTTACATTGCAGGACAATTTGGCCACACCTGAACTGATGGTTCCACAGCAGTCCAGCTGATGTAGCAATTGACTGTGACCAATTCTCTGACTGACCGTGGTCTCCCTTGATCCCACTAAGAACTGGTCCGCTTTGATTTTCTGACTTAGCCATTTGGTTGAACAACAAGCAATGTGTTTGCTGCGTTAGTTGCTGACATATTCTGTTGTGCTGAGATTGATTTAGCGCAGTGCCATACAGCAACACAACTCTTTGACTGCTCAGTGCTCTGAACCATAAGTTACTAGCCTCACGTTCTGTGCTGATAAGCAGTATTATACACAGAGGCAGGCTGCCTCCAAGTTAGCTCAAAAGAGTAAGTGGTATGAAATGAAGCTGAGCGACAAGATGCATCCTTTGTAGGTGTATCAGATACATGTATATCCCTGTACACAACGCAATCTGGTAGAAGCGCCCCTGAACTCCGGACTAGAGTGTTGAAGGGCTGAAGTGATGCCCAAGTTGATCACAGAGCAAATACGATGATGCGGGAGACTGGTGGGTTGCTGACACTGAATTGCATGGACAGTGGCTGGAAGAGAGACGTATCCATGTTGCCAGCAGAGACATTGTGAAGAAGTCAGATGGATGAAGGCCTGGAGGAGTAAGTGGTGAACTGCTGCCACTGGGTAACCGCTCTGACTTTCATGTCAGGAAATGGTGCTATAAGGCTTCTTGAGGAAGGAATGGAGAACTGAAAGCTGCGAAGAAGTGATGTGAGTGCAGCTAATAATCAGATACAAATACATGGAACTAAGTTAGATTAGATTCCCTACAGTGTGGAATTCGGTCCTTTAGCCCAACAAGTCCACACCAACCTTCTGAAGAGTAACCCACCCAGACCCATTTCCCTCCGACTAATGCACCTCACACTATGGGCAATTTAGCATGGTCAATTCACCTGGCCCACATGTCTTTGGGAGGAAACCGGAGTACCCAGAGGAAACTCACGCAGACACGGGGAGAATGTGCAAACTCCACACAGCCTGAGGCTGGAATCGAACCTGGGACCTTGGTGCTGTGAGGCAACAGTGCTAACCAGTGAGCCACCGTGCTGCCCCAAGTTTATAACCACTCATTAGCAAGATTGTGATTTCACCATTTAAACCTTAGAGGGAAAATTTGGAATTTTTTCTCAATTTTGAGATTCTGATTTGTTTCATTTTCAGACTCTCCAAACATTCTCACCATTGCCCACGCTACTCAAGGGAGTGGAAATTTCTCAAATTTATTACAAATAGGTGATAACTAAATTGTCACTGTGTTTTGATGCTACAACTATTGGCTGGTTTAACTCATTCTGTGAAATCATCACTGTACATTTTGTTTTGGGTGATAACATAGGAGTATTATTCATAATGCAGCTTAGCGTCATATAATATTAAGGACAATCTGATGTTTTCATATGTCCCAAAGTTGTATTCACACTAATTGATGGGGCAAATTCATTTTCATTTTGAATACCCATCATGAATAATGAATGGTTGTAATATATATTTATTACTATAATCAATACTCAGGTTTCCAAAACACATGCATCCCTGGAGGTGTAGGTGGTGTGAAGGTTTCAATATTTCAGCGTGCATAGATAAAATAACAGTTCAATTCTGACCCAATAGCTAATTTATCATTTAGACATTAATTGACTTTCTAAAAAAACTAAATTTGAACTTCAACATCAATGTCTACACTGCAAACAATGTAATATAGCCTTGTGATTAGAGAATATACAAGTAAAAAGGACTAGCAATGATCATTTAATCAACTGATACATTGTTGTTATGGCTATTAGTTGGAATACTAATGTGGAGGCTTAAGCTGTTGAAAAAAAATGTAATTAATAGACTAAAATACTATATACTATCGAGGCTTAGTATGTATTTTTATGAATTTGGTATTACACATAAGATTTCCTTGCAGCTGTGATAGTGTTCCTACCCTTGGGACAGGAGGTCAGGATTCAAACCCCAGTTGCTCTAGTTGTGTATCCAAACAAATTTGAACAGTTTAGTTAAAATATCTATAAGTCTCTTACTCTCAGAGAACATTGGGACCCTTCTGTTGCTACTTTAAGCTTTGATGGAAAGTATCCTTTTTTTAAAAAGGCTTCAGAATTTAACTGCATCATTGCTCAAAGTCATAATGAGACAAATAAAATCATACAGCCATTCATGAGAGGGTCTTGCCAGGTTCTTACAATATCTGAGATGCTTTGACTTTCAGGATTTAAGAACTGTTGGGCTGAATGAATTCAAGGATCAATCTCAGTTTCAGATAATCACATGTTTTTGTATAATTTAGTCCTCTGGTTTGTAGGCAAGCAGAGTCTAAAATCTCAATCTGGGCTAGGACTAAAGGCAAATGGGAAATGTTAGCATGCACCCAGAACTCAGAATGGAATCTTGTTGCACCAGGCTTTTGGTATTGTAATTTTCCATTGGGATGGAGTGGCAATTAGAGAGGTGGCTCTGTGGGAGTCATAGTACCAATCTTAGGAATCCTAGGAATTTTATTATCATGTCCTGAGGGGATAAATTTCATTCCCAGCAGCTAAAAATTAACATGAATACTATTGAATCCATTTAAGAATCCTGTGAGACACACAAACCTAAAATCCTGGAGAATTCATCATATTTACAAGCCCATGATTGGCTGCATTTGGAGATGAAGAAGAAAATTTTCTTTTTCTTGTTTGGCATTCCTCAGGTGTTTCTTCCATCCATGGAAATGCATAATGAGCCTGATTTTGAATTCAGGACAGGAGCCACTAATGTATCCTTGCCAGTGTTGGCCAGTCATGTTGACATTCCCATCCTGGCTTTCTGTTGTCTTGGCAGTCACAGATTCTGTCACTCCTTCCATTGGCCAGGCAGGGCTTCTGAAATTTCATCCCTTGATAGAAACACTATCTGCATGATATAGCAATGTGTCAGCTGTTTGTGTCGCTATTCAACTCTCTTTCCTCACAACACAGCTAAATCTTTTATAATTCAAGTGTTCATTCAAATCCTTTTGGAATTTATTATTGAATTGCCTCCATCACTACTTTTCAGGCAGTGTGTTCCAACTTATGATTTTGTGCATAAAATGAAAATTTTCCTCTTGCTGCCTCTGGGTTTTTTTGGTAGTCATGTTAAACCTCTGAAAAGAATCTTGCTACCACAGGGAAATTTCTCAAGCGTGGGTGCCCAACACAGAACACAATACTCCAGCTGTAGACTAACTAACCTTGTAAAGATTTAGCATTACTTTATATTGACTACTATCTGATGTAATGGTATGCTAATCCCAAGAAAGTATTAGTTTTATGAGCTATGTATATTATTAGACATGCACAAATGAATTAATATCTTGGGAATTGTTTTCCATTTAGATTCTGCTACAATAATTCACATATTAATCAGTGGATTTCAGCAGTTGTGTCAGTTATTCATTTCTTTCCAATATAAAAATAGGTTTGCATTTTTGAAAACCGATTCTTTAATTAACCTCCTGCTAGTGTGTCAGGCAACATCCCCAACCCATGAATAGAGTGCTCAGAAGAGGAGGAACTGGGAACAATGTACAGCTTTATCGGAGATGACATTGTGAGAAAGCTTGATGTCTTCAGTCCATTAAAGTTTTGTTATGACCTGAGGTTGTGAAAGGCACTATCCAAATGTAAATTCTAATTTTTTTTCCATTGCTCAAATTAAACCATTGCCTTGTAACAGTAAGTGGAGTGGGTATCACAATGGAGTGGAGTGAGTTGCTATTGTACCTTATTAGCTGATATACTAGATATACATCCTTTGGTGTCTTACCTGGTCTCTACACTCAGTTTATTATTTTCTTCCGAAGTATACATCTATATATCACCTTTAATGTTATACAGATGGTAAAGAGCATCCTCATGTCATACACAGTTTGAACCTTCTTTCTTCATAATGAAAGGACACAGAGATTAATCAAAGTAGCAGTAACATTAAAAATCCTAAGGCTTAATTTCTGACATATTTCCAGTGGTAAGCCTTGGAATGTAAGAACATATTGGAACCTTGCTGCTCATGATTTTGTGACCAGTTGAAGTTTAGGCATGATTTTCTGGAATTCATTGAGACTCCATGCTAAGTATGATTCCTCCCAGAGTATATGCGGAATATTAAGATTAAATCTGCTGAGTCTCAGCTGCAATAAACATTTCCTTATAAATGGTGGGATCTGGAAAGGAATTGCTCCATATTTCAATTTTGCTGCTACAAATTTAAATTTTGCTAACAAGATATCAAAATATCTTGTTGATGTTACTGACTTTACCACATATATTAACATATTGGGTATTGTGCTTCCTTCTCATATACATAGACATCAGTTCTGTACATTGCTAAATTTTGTTCAATGTTGACTTTAGACTTGATGAGTGTAATGATCGATCCTTGTTTTTCATTTCACAGATTTTTGTTAGTCCTTGGGTGCTTAATCCTGGCCATTTTGTCAACATTTTCCGAATTTGAGGCTCTCTCACAAAAATGGCTCCTGACACTGGTAAAGTACAATCTAATTTGAAGAACTCTTATATACACACTGTAAAGTTAACCTTATAATTATTCAATTGAAAATTGTATTTATTAGGTAATGTGTTATGCAGGGGCAATCTCAATTTTCTGTCTTAATTTTATTCGGGTAATCTGATGGTTTTACTTTATAAATACTGTATATGATTCTAATTGTATTCAACAGAACTACACATAAATCCTTTTTTCAAAGCAATCCAGTTATCATAGTATGGCATTGCTCAGATGCTTTAGGTTGGTTAGTTCTTACTGAGTAGCAATGTAGGCCCAAGGATCTAGTCTAATCCTATTGCTAAGTTTTGCTAAAGAATTCTGGTGCTTCATTGCAATATAATATTCCACAACTCCCTCTGTTCTGTCTCAATGTCCACATCATGACCACAAAATTAGCAAAGCACTTCCATTGCATCAATTTACCAATTTTCAGAATCTCAGAATTGTTACTGTGTAGAGGGAGCCATTTGGCCCATTGCGCCTGCACTGTCTGTTCAAATGAGCATTATTACTTGGTGCCAATCTCCTGCAATTTCCACATACCCTTGTACACTATTACTATCCAAATAATCATTCAATGCCCTCTTGAATGCCTCAATGGAACCTGCCTCCACCACATTTCCAGGCAGTGCATTCCATATCCTAACTACTTGCTGTGTGAAAATAATTCTTCTTATGTAACGCTTGGTGTTTCACACCTTACGTTAATACTTCACAGACTTCCCTTCTCATATTAGCTATCATGCCGTTTCTCTACTTAAGGCTGCCAAACATAATAAGAAAGAATTGGGGAAGTATTGTGCTTTGGCTCCATCTTCAAGCCCATTTTCAATACAACCCTTACAGCCAGCAAAAAATGAGATCTTCATCCCATCAGTTTGGGCTGGGTTTGATCCCAGGCCTTATGGTGAACAGCTTTGTAGATTATTGGGCAAACATGTTTTGTTTTCACTTAGCAGAGTGAACAAAGTAAAATTTTAAATGATGAGTTATGACCATTTAAATACAAAATATCAGAAAATTTGTCACATTTGCAGTCAAAACTGCAAAAGATGACCTCCACAGATGGCAATGATTCAGGAGTTTATCTAGCATTTGGTCCACATTTGTCTGTTAACAGAACACTTTTGTTTAAAACTTTATGTCCATTACATGTAAACCTATTTCCATATGCCACACATCCCCTCTACATACACCACTCTACAGATAGTCATTCCACTATTTACTACTCCTTTATGCAATCATTTACATGCATGAGTCATCTGCACTCATACATTATTACGACAAATACACCATTCTACACATATTGCTCACTTAAGCCTCTACATATCACTAACCCCTCTAGATCTCGTTCACCTAAACATCTCGTTCACCTCGTTCATCTGTCACTCATACACCTATATTGATCACTCAGCTGTACCTCCAGTCCCATTACATATCTATGCCCATTCCTTTTCTAGTCATTTCCATCAATACTCATCTGCCCTTCTCTTTGATTGCACTGCTGCTCAAGCCCTTGTCTATGTCTTTCTCATCTGCCAAACTTCTCTTTAAAATAAATACTTCCATAATTCAGGGTTTGGTTCTACTTGGTGTGGTTAAAGATTAATTTTGTTATAACTGGTGGAAGGTTGACCATTCCACTAGTTGTTTTTAGTATCAGGAAGATCGTCATAACAAGCCTGTAGAAGGGATTTACTGTTAACTGAACATATAACTAGTAGAAATGTAATGTTCATTTAGTATCTTTAAGAAGTTGTAATACTTGTATTGTATTTAAACAGGAAGCTGTTACCATCATTGTGTTTGGATTAGAGTTTGCTCTCAGGGTCTGGGCAGCTGGCTGCTGTTGTCGATTCAGAGGATGGAGAGGTCGCCTGAAGTTTATCAGAAAGCCCTTGTGTATCCTAGGTCAGTGGTTGTTTTATTGGCAGTAACAAAAAATATGAAATTATCTTTTAAATATGATTGTGAACAATTAACTCAGGTAATTAAATTACCTCAACGTTGGTGCAAATGGTAAGTGCTAGCATTCCTAACCAAATATAGCATGTCACAATTTAACTGGGAAAGTACACCAATTATCATGCCCCATTGGTATTCTACAAGCTGAAATAAATCACATAAAATCTCAATGTGACCATCAAGTTGTTCAAATTGCTTGATTGCTATTCAGAACAAAAGCAATTCACAGAAAATGAGTATTTATTGTAAGACACTTTCCTTCAATATTAGGAAAGGATTTCTAATCTACTGGTATGTAACTTAAACTATAGCCATTCAAAAACCCCAAACACATACACACACATATTCATGATTAAGATGATACATTTTGTTCTTTATTTATTTGTTTTTCTGCATTTATTCTTTATGTTTTGGTTTTAATTTCTATGTTTCAAGTTGGAACCAGAGAGTAGCGATACTATACAACACTTTTCACTGTATTTTGTAATAAAATACGCATTACAATAAATAAATCCAATCAAATAAAAAGACAGATGATTTGTTACAGATATTAGGGGTGGGGAAAAAAATGTAGACAAGGTAAGCAAAGCTTCGAGGATGAAAAGTCCAGATTTCAAGGATGGATTAGATTGTCTCACACTTCTCTTGACTGTTAGCACTGGTGGAAAACTACTGTTTGTAAAGCAATGGTTATTCTTACTTTGATGGTTGAGCCAGTAGACCTGGATGTTTTTACACTTGTTTTTTCTGACTATCTCCCCACCTGGAAGGACTGTGTTGGAGAATTAGATATTTTTGCTTAGCAGGCTCTGGGTATCTTTGGCTCCTCTTGCACTTACAAACTTTTTAGTAAACTGCAACTCAACCAAAGTGCTGTCATCAGCCTGACTTTCCTTAACTCAAAGTCCCTTGGTGCCATTCAATCTCAAGGTATCCCCCTCACTGTGTGGAAAAGATAAATTGTTTTGTAGAGTTAAAAATATATAGCACAATGCCACATTTTTACTTCAAGTTACAAAACTCTCCTGGTATTCAGTTGTATAGCAGTCCAATTTATATTTCAGTTTATAGTGGATATGTAGCACAGAGGTGACACTAATAAATACTGCATTTGCTTAGCATCTTCACAGTCTTAGGATGTATATGGTAATAAAGTAAATGCTGTGGACTGCACTATTGTTAATATGCAAATTGGACAGCAACTTCTAGTCAATACATATGTACACTTAAATGTGTCAACCAGGAATTTGCTGTTCAAGATGCCCTACTCCTCAAGAAGTTGTGTGATGATGATTAAATCTATTAAAATACTAAAATACATGGAGTGTTGTAAAGTTGCAGGACATGGTTGATAAATACACCCCAAATTTACAAGGCTTGTACATTCTTGAGTAAGTACTCTTTTAAACAATGACAGAAATTTTAATTATAGGCAAACATCCTATCTGGCAGTGAAAATTCATTTTTATAATTGTGAAGTACATTCTTCAGATTTTGAGTATTGTTAGGAGATTTTATTTTAAAAAAAAATGCTTGTACATTCCTTTGTGTTTAAGTCTGCCTTCCATTCTTTCTTTCTTCCATTCTGCCTTCTTTCCTCCTTCCCATTTGCTATTTATTTCACTTATGTACCAAATATCCTGGCTCTTCCTGGCTTTGATTCTGTGCTGCTGGATAATAATTCGGTGTTGTGACTGGTTACAGATACAGGCTTGATTTTCATCTTGGAGGTGGGAACTGGGTATCTGGACTTTTCTTGATCTTGTAATTCTGCCTCAATCCCAGCAGCACTACATCTCCTGGGGGGTTGGGACACACTCTGGTGGAGGCCAAACAAGGAGACAGGCCAAAACTGAGGCAGCCAGGTTAAAATGGTCACTGCCTTTCCTGGAAACATTGGCCTAATTCAGACGGGTTCACTCTACTACCACTGTACCCTTCACCCTCTCCTCCCAGTTCATTCCCTCACCATCCTTACTATCTTCAGTCATCCTCAGCTACTTGCCCTGTATCCACTTCATGACAGTTCACAAGTCTATGAAAGCTTCTAAATCTCTCAAACTGAACAAACATCACTAGAAAAATATTATCCTATTTGAAAAACTTACAAATCATGAAAATAAACAACCTACTTGAATTAGCCTTAGGAAAATGATTATCCACTATGAAAAGCAAATGGATCTATCTAAACCATCAACAGTTTTCATTTGGCAATCTAACCATCACCACTTGACATTCAGTGGCATTACTACCACTAAATTCCCATTATCAATATACTTAAGGTTTCCATTGACTAGACACTGAACTGGCCTAGCCATTTAAATACCATGTATAGAAGAGTCGAAAAGGGTGGCACTGGAAAAGCACAGAAGGTCAGGCAGCATTGAAGGAGCAGGACAGTCAATGTTTTGGACATAAGCCCTTCATCAGGCGCACAGGCTAGGAATCCTGCAGTGATTAACTGCTCTTCCTGACTCTCCAAAACCTGTCCACCATTTGCAATGCTCCCAACTGGTATGGAAGGCTATAGTTTTAACCATACTTAATGACATCATCTAGGACAAAGCAGCCCAAATTCATTGGCATCACATCCGCAAGCATCCACTTCCTCCACCACCAATGCTCAGTAGCAACAATGTGTTCTATACACAACATGCAATGCAGAAATTCACCAAGGCTCCTTACATAGCACCTTCCAAAACCATAACTATTACTATCTAGAAGGACAAGGGGAACAGCTACATGAGAACATAAGCATCTGCAAAGTCCCTCTAAGCCACCCAGCGCTCTAACTTTGAAAGACGTCCTCATTGCTTCCCTATTACTTGGTTAAATCATGGAAATTGCTCCAGGATTGCATACAGACACACACACACACACAGCAGTTCAAGAAATTAGCTTATCACCATCTTCTCAAGGGCAATTTGGGATAGAAAGTAAATGCTGACTAAGCCTGCATGGTTAAGGTTAGGGTTGGATAAATGAATGATTTTTTTGAAAGAGGTAATTATAGCAAAGATTTTGCTTTGACCTAAGCAGTAGCAATATTACATCTTGCAGTAGTGGCAGTTGATAGTTAATAGTTAACATTTATGGAATTAATCTATGTATTTCCACTATTATACATTTCTTTCAGGAAAAAAAGTACAACAGAAAAAGTGGCCAAACTATGGCTAACAAAATGAACATAATATTAGATCCAAAGAAGAGTCATATAAATTTGCTAGAATAAAGCAGCAAGCCTCAGGACTGGGAGCAGTTTAGAATTAATTAAAAGAGGATTACGAGATTTATTACAGGTGAAAAAAAATAGAAAATAAGAATAAGGAATACATGCAACAAACATAAAAGCAGACCTTAAGCACTTGTAAAAGTATATAATAAGAAATAGATTAATGAAGGTGAAGTAGAGCCTTCAGAGTCTGAAACAGGAGAGTTCACATAGAGAACAAGGAAATGGTAACACAGCGAAACTTTAGTTCTGTCTTCACAGAAAAAGACACAGATAACTTCCCAGAAATGTGAGTGAAGCAAGGTCTATTCGGAAGGAAAAATTGAAGGAGATGAGCATTAATGAAAGAAAGGTGCTGGAGAAATGAATGGAACTGAAATCTGATTAATCTCTGCGCTCTATTATCGCCATCACACAAACATATAACTAGGAGCAGAAACAAAAACAGAAATTACTGAAAAAGCTCAGCAGGTCTGGCAGCATCGATGGAGAGAAATCAAAATTAACGTTTCTGATCCAGTGACCCTTCCTCAGAATGCAAGGAACAGAACTAGGTCATTTGGCCCCTTGAGCCTGCTCTGTCATGGCTGCTGTGTTTGTGTTTCATATTCCACACTCTCATTGTGGGCAGCACGGTGGCACAGTGGTTAGCACTGCTGCCTCGCAGTGCCAGAGACCTGGGTTCAGTTCCCACCTCAGGCAACTCTCTGTGCGGAGTTTGCACATTCTCCCCGTGTCTGCGTGGGTTTCCTCTGGATGCTCTGGTTTCCTCCCACAATCCAAAAATGTGCAGGTTATGTGAATTGGCCATGTTAAATTGCCTGTAGTGTTAGGTGAAGGGGTAAATGTAGGAGAATGGGTCTGGGTGGGTTACGCTTCGGCGGGTCGGTGTGGACTTGTTGGGCCGAAGGGCCTGTTTCCACACTGTAGGGAATCTAATCTAAGCTACACCTAATAACCTGTAATTACTTTGTCTATCACCTCTTCTAACATATTCAGCAACACCTACCCCCCAAAATAAATACCCACCACTTTCTCAACAAGAGAGCTCCAAAGTCGCATGACCTCTCAAAGAACATCTCTGTACTGAAAGGGTAACTCCTAATTTTTAAACAGTGCCCTTTAGTTTTGGACTGACCCACAAGAGAAAATGGTCTTTCCATGTCCACCTTGTCAATGTTTTTCAGGATCTTATACATTTTGATCAAATCACCCCTCATTCTTCTTAATTCCAATAAAACAAGCCCAGCTTGTCATAAAACTGATAAAGCCCATCGTCATAAAACTCTGTCCAGATATCAATTCAGTAAGCCTCCTCCCAGCTTACTCCAATGCATTTACATCCTTCCATTTATATCCATTAGTTGACCAAGCCTACACACAGGATTAAAGATGTGGTCTCATCAATATTGTATACAACTTAAGCATAAGATCCTTACTTTTATCTCAGGGTGCGAAAGTTGGTAACGTTGGAAATAGCAGATATGCTGGATGTTATCTGCCATATTTGTGTAGAATTGGGTCAGCTGTGTGTCTACATCACTGGAGTTTAGATGAATGAAAGGGAATCTCATCGAAATGTGTAAATTTCCAACAGGGCTAAACAGACTGAGCTGGGATGATGTTCCTCATTGCTGAGGATACAGAACTAGGGGTCACAATCTCTGAATATTTTGGAGCTAAATTAGGAGTGAGAACTATTATTACAAAGAGGGAGGTGAACTTGTGGAATTACTGACCACAGAAGTCTGTGGAGCCCACGTCACTGAATATATTTAAGAAAGAAACAGATCTCCAGAGGCTAAGTGTATCGAGGGATATGGAGAGAGAGTGTGGGACAATGATGGTGCAGCGCAAGATCTGTCATGATCATGTTGAATTGTACTGGACAGTTACTAGACTCCAATCAGGACTAAAGAATATACAAACTCGTCTTCAGCTGCAACCCAACACGAAGTTTTTATTCCATAGCTGTGCACTCTCAAACAACTGAATACAAGTCTGCAGCCTGGCTGATGACTCAAAAGTGTGACTCAGCCCTTAAAGGGACACTGTCCGAACATAACATACACCAGCTATAGTGTATAACATCTGCATGCTGAATGGCCTGCTCCTATTTGGATTGGGTCGAAAGTTACATTGTAAAACAAAAAATGAAATAGGAACCCAATTTTTCTTCAGCATATCTACATCCGTTCATATGGAAATAGGATATGGGATTAGTAATCAATCCATTGATAGCATTAAGGAGGACTGCTGTAACCCCTGGAGTTGACTGCTGCCTCCATTTGACTAATTTTTTTTTACATAGTCCATTTTGACCTAATTTCCTGAGTCTTGCTGAACCACAGAATGGTTACAGCACAGAATAAAACCAAACAGCCCATTGTACCTGTGTCAGTTCACAGAAAAAGCGATTCACTTCATTATCCATCCTGGTTGCCATTTAATTAGCCCTCATAGTCCCAAGCTTCTGGTCGTATGACATATTACTTGCTTTCGTTATAGAGTCATAGAGGTGTACAGCACGGAAACAGACTCTACGGTCCAACCCGTCCATGCTGACCAGATATCCCAACCCAATCTAGACCCACTTGCCAGCACCCGGCCCATATCCCTCCAAACCCTTCCTATTCATATACCCATCCAAATGCCTTTTAAATGTTGCAATTGTACCAGCCTCCACCACTTCCTCTGACAGCTCATTCCATACATGTACCACCTTATAGAGGTTTTAGAGGACCTTATAGAGGTTTACAAAATTATGAGGGGCATGGATAGGGTAAATAGGCAAAGTCTTTTCCCTGGGGTTGGGGAGTCCAGAACTAGAAAGCATAGATTTAGGGTGGGGGGGAAAGATATAAAAGAGACCTAAGGGGCAACTTTTTCACACAGAGAGTGGTACGGGTATGGAATGAGCTGCCAGAGGAACTGGTGGAGGCTGGTAAAAATGCAACATGTAAGAGGCATTTGGATGGATATATGAATAGGAAGGGTTTGGAGGGATATGGACTGGGTGCTGGCAGGTGGGACTAGATTGGTGTGGGATATCTGGTCGACATGGACAAGTTGGACCGAAGGGTCTGTTTCCATGCTGTACATCACTATGGCTCTATGACCCTCTGTGTGGAAAAAGTTGCCCCTTAGGTCTCTTTATATCTTTCCTCATACCATAAACCAATGCCCGCTAGTTCTGGACTCCCCCACCCCAGGGAAATTTATCCTATCCATGCCCCTCATGATGTTGTAAACATCTATAAGCCTCAGCCTCAGAAGCTCCAGGGAAAACAGCCCCAGCCTGTTCAACCTCTCCCTATAGCTCAAATCCTCCAACCCTGGCAACATCCTTATAAATCTTTTCTGAACCCTTTCAAGTGTCACAACATCTTTCCGACAGGAAGGAGACCAGAACTGCATGCAATATTTCAACAGTGGCCTAACCAATGTCCTGCAACATGACCTCCCAATTCCTGTACTCAATGCTCTGACCATAAAAGAAAGCATACCAAACGCCTTCTTCACTATCCTATCTACATAATTGTTTTAGTGATTGTGTTAGGGTTAGATATTCACCAGGCCATAGAGTAATTCCTTTTCCCTTTTTCAAAAATAGTGTCATAGGAGTTTATGCACCCTTTTTAGATTGCAGCTCAGACCTTGATTATCTTAAAGGCAGCACCTTTGACAGTTGAGCAGTCCTTCAGCCCTACACTGAAATGCCAGCCTATATTTTACTTTCAAGTGCTTGAAGTGGGACTTGTGCCTGCAACCTTCTGATTCTTGGGGGCAGCATTACCAGCTGAGCTTCAGCTAAGGTAGAGGCAGTCTTCCAAAGAATCTAATTTAAAGTATCCCTTAAGTTTTGTTGGAGGCTGGATATAATCAATCTTTTGTTCTGATCCCAAAACTTTTCTTTATATCTGCCTAGACATCATCGTCTTGATTGGCTCTGTGGTGATTGTTGCTGTGGGGACACTGCAGAACATAGTAGCAACATCATTGCGAAGCTTACGTTTTCTCCAAATACTGCGCATGTTGCGAATGGACCGGAGAGGAGGCACATGGAAACTTTTAGGATCAGCTATTTGTTCCCACAGCAAGGTATGAGACCAGTTCAAACAGTCATTGCCTTATTTGTAACCTAAAGGCTCATATTTAATGTCCTGACCTTCTTTCTGCTCTCTGCTGTTTTCTTTCCCCTGATGGATTCCATGCAGAAGCTGCTTTTCATTTTCCAACAGTTCTCTTATGGCTCCCTCATAAGGTTCTCTCTCAATTTGTCACTTTATATAAAAATATTGAAAGAAACAAATGGAGCGAAAATATTCTTGGCAGGCAGAAGTGTAAAAGGTTTGAATCTAATAATGTAGCCAAGACTATAAATTGAGCAGGATCGGTCATGTGTGTATGGAAATATTTGAAATTCAAATTTTATTGAATAAAAGGAAATACCTAGTATTTTGACCAAAATTGCTTTATGTATTATCCCCACAGGATAATCCAATAACATTTAGTTGAACTCAATACTGACCAGAGCCATTTTCAGGAACACCTCAAAATCATGGCATTATAGGGAGTTGGTATGAGGATACACTCCACAGTGCAAGTTCTTCAATATTCAATGTTAGATGAACTTTATTAGTTTCATAGAGAATTAAGACATGTTGAGGAGAAGGCCTGTTTGGCAATGAAAGGAGACACCTCTCCCTAGGGATACCTTTAACTTAGAAAAAAATGAGTTCCATCTGAGATAGAGGATCAAGTCCAGTAAATGCTACTCAGTCAGTGCTGAAGTAAGCCTTCCATGCTGTAAGACCTTGCTGGACCAATCTATCAAAGTCTTCCTTACTGCATGAAAGGGTAAATGATAGGCGAGGATAGAGCCCAAAGAGAGTGAAGAACGGTTTGACAGACAAAGGAGTGGATAGTGATCTGGCTAGGATGGTGAATATCTATTACTGTAATGGGAACTGTTAGTGGCTAACAATGGGCTGTGTGTAATAACATACTATGTGAGAACAAAGCCTGGTGTTCGAGGAAGTTGGGATAAGGACATTACAGAGCTCAAGCCCTGAAGTTATTGAACTTGATACTGAGTCTAGGAGGCTGCAGGGTCCAAAGTAGAAAATGAGGTGCTGTTCTTCCAGCTTGTGCTGAGCTTTGCTGAGCAAGCTTGAGACAGAGATGTTGACCAGTGAACAGGGAGTGTTAAAGTCACAGGTAACAGGAAGCTCAGGGTCTTTTTTGCAGACAGAACGTAGGTCTTGTGTGAAGCTGTCGCCCAGACTACTCTTTGTTTCCCCAGTGTAGAGGAGACCACATTGTGAACAGCAAATGCAGTAGACTAGATTACATGAAGTGCAAGTAAAGTGCTGCTTCACCTGGAAGGTATGTTTGGGCCTTGGAATACTGAGGAGGAAGGAGGTAAATGGGCAGGAGTTACACATTTGGCGGCTCCCTTTCAGAATGGCAGGCGGTGACCAGTGGTGTGCAGCAGGGATCAGTGCTGGGACCGCAGCTTTTTACAATGTACATTAATGATATAGATGAAGGTATTAAAGTAATATTAGCAAATTTACTGATGACACAAAGCTGGGTGGCAGGGTGAAATGTGGGGAGGATGTTAAGAGAATACAAGGTGACTTGGACAGGCTAGGTGAGTGGACGGATGCATGGCAGATGCAGTTTCATTTGGATAAATGTATGGTTATCCACTTTGGTGGCAAGAACAGGAAGGCAGATTACTACCTAAATGGAGTCAAGTTAGGTAAAGGGGCAGTACAAAGAGATCTAGGTGTTCTTGTACATCAGTCAATGAAAGCAAGCATGCAGGTACAGCAGGTCTTCATAACAAGAGGAATTGAGTATAGAAGCAAAGAGGTCCTTCTGCAGCTGTACAGGGCCCTGGTGAGACCGCACCTGGAATATTGTGCGCAGTTTTGATCTCCAAACTTGAGGAAAGACATTCTGGCTATTGAGGGAGTGCAGCGTAGGTTCACGAGGTCAATTCCCGGAATGGCAGGACTATCTTACGCTGAAAGATTGGAGCGACTGGACTTGTATACGCTTGAGTTTAGAAGGGCTGAGAGGAGATCTGATTGAGATGTATAAGATTATTAAAGGTTAGACACTGTGGAGGCAGGAAGCATGTTTCCGCTGATGGGTGAGTCCAGAACCAGAGGACACAGTTTAAAAATAAGGGGTAGGCCACTTAGAACAGAGTTGAAGAGAAACTTCTTCACCCAGAGAGTGGTGAGTGTATGGAATGCTCTGCCCCAGAAGGCTGTGGAGGCCAAGTTTCTGGATACTTTCAAGAAAGAGTTGGATAGACCTCTTAAGAATAGTGGAATCAAGGGTTATGGGGATAAGGCAGGAACAGGATACTGATTGAGGATGATCAGCCATGATCAAAATGAGTGGTAGTGCTGGCTCGAAGGGCAGAAAGGCCTACACCTGCACCTATTGTTTATTGTCTGTCAGCCCCTTCTTCCTCCTCCCCCTTCCCTCACTATGGGTTGCCACAGTATTAATAACGGTTAATAAAGCTTACCACCCCTTCCCCACAATAGTCACAGAAACAGATTCCAACTACTTACAGCAGGCAGAGAAGAAGTGGCAACAAAGCAAAAGAAGTAAAGGTAAGTTGGGAGTTGCATTTTCCCTTATTCTCCATAGTCATCCTTCCCAAAATTGGACAGGATCATGGGAGAGTGTAACCAGCAGCGTTAGGATTCTGAGTGCGGGGTTGGGCCGCTTATGTCGCATCCAAACAGCTTCATCGTTGTCTTTTCAGCTGGGTAACCATTTGTATTTGGTTCTGGTTACCCTGGGGCCCGCTCCTGATGTCCTCCTGCAGGAGGCATGGGCCCCGCATATCTCCATCTCGAGTGGCGGCGCGGGAAGACCAGCCTAGGCTCATTGGTTAATGCCCAGCCAGAGTCGGCGGAGGTGCAGCGTAACCGTCTCCAGCTCGGTGATGGCAGTGGAAAAGCAGCACATTGCCAGGACCCCAGAGACAATACCACATGGTGGCGACTGAAGGTGAAGTCTAATAGAGAGGGAAAAATGAACTTTTCAAGCTGTATCAGTAACATCAGTTTAATATCAACGAGGTAAAAACAATGACTGCAGATGCTGGAAACCAGATTCTGGATCAGTGGTGCTGGAAGAGCACAGCAGTTCAGGCAGCATCCGACGAGCAGCAAAATCGACGTTTCGGGCAAAAGCCCTTCATCAGGAATAAAGGCAGAGAGCCTGAAGCGTGGAGAGATAAGCTAGAGGAGGGTGGGTGTGGGGAGAAAGTAGCATAGAG